>NC_053456.1:16027490-16327490 GCF_015227805.2 Hirundo rustica | reverse complement strand
ACCTGTCATCACCACCTAAAGAAAGATGGAATAGGCTTGCATCCTGGGTATGCAAATACCTCTCTGTGATCACAAAACACAATATCCGTAGTTTCTGCCTTGTGCAGTACACCAGCCCTTTCTGGAGTTGTTGGCTAGTCCTGTTGACTCTTACAGTGTTACTATGAGAACGTATTTTTTACCCATGCAAAGGGAAGTTAAGGTCAGCGGTTTAAAGGAGAAAAAGGGGGCAGGTATCAGGGTTTTTCCTGCCTGAGGAGATTTACAACAGAATTCTGGAGCTTCTGAGATACTCTTTATACTGGTGTCATGCTGAAAATGCTTAGATTTGGTTGCTGAATCTTCCTGTGACAAGTGCTTACAGACTCAAGAAGAGCAGTTGGAGAAGCTACCCTCAGGCAGGAGATGAGAGTAAAGCAGCAGCAAAGCTTTCGGTTTCTGCTGGTTGACTCATGTCCACTGAGAACTGAACTTGGAGAGGCCTCCAGAAATTCAGCTTTGCTTGCTGTAATGTTTCAGACATGATGAGGAAAAACATGAAACAGAATAGTGCAGGACACTCAAAATGGCATCTCCCGCTGCAGCTGTCATTTTGCTGGCTCAGGATAAGTGATCAAGGTTAAATGTTTCCTTATTTAAAGAAAGGTAATAAAGCAACTGTCTTCATCCATGAACATTCATTTCTGTTAAACACTTGGAGTTCTTCCTTCTGCTGGGGACATGATTTAATTCCAAACGAGTTGCTATTTTCTAAGCTATGCACAGTTTCAGTGTCTTGCTTCACTACGTATGGCATCTTCTGTTCTCATGAGCTCTTGCTTTCATTGTACATGTAAAGCTCTCTCTAACCTAAAGTGGTAGATAAATTAATAAATGAACAAGCAACCTCCAATTTAACAAAAAGTAAATCCAGATTTAATACTTTTTCTCACTGTTGTACACATCCACAAAGAAAAAGTATGGTAATTTTTGTATCAGTGGCAGTTACTGAATGTGCTGCTTTCAAAATCAGGGAGGTTAGGCAAAGTCAGGCAGAGTAAGCAGGTGCCTGTAGCTTAGTCACCTGAGCAAAGCTAGGGAAACACTACTGATGAGATTTTGATACTACAAGATGATCCAAGTAGCAATTCTGGCTAAATCTGATAGTTAATATATGCTGCAATTTATGGTTTGAACTTAGAGTAGGTGTGTGAGAGCTAACTCTGTTAAAAGTCATGGTACTTTTGCCATTCAGAATTTTAGCTGAGTGATTAAACTCATAATTAAATGCTAGCATGTTATATAACTTTATATGTGTGCATTTATTTTACGAAGTTAGAGACTTAAATGGATTGCTACTGTAGTGATTGTACTCTGTTTTGGGACAGTCGTTGTCCAAGTTATCTTCTGCTTGTTGAAGTTCTGTTGGAATTCAGTCTGAAGGCAGCAGGGATCAGTATTTATCAACCCCCAGGCCAAAGGAATTTCTTGGGCTTATTCCATTTTGGTTTGGTGTCTTTTTTATCTGTTGACAGCAAAGAGATTCTTCTGTTCCTTGGTAGACAGAATCCTGCTCTGACTCATTTGCAGTCTTTAAGCATAGAATGGTTTATAAGAAAGACGAATGGCACATATAAGATGAGTATATTTGCCAGCTGGTTTTCAGTACTTACAATTATTCCCATTTGGGGTTTATATTGAGAAGAATACACAGGCAGACAATTCTCCTTGTTTTAAGGCACTTCATGGGGATTGTTCCGTCACTGAGCTTTTCATTTTCCTGATAAGTACGTGTGGTTTTCCCATTGCTGTGGAGGGCTGGAGGGAAGGGCCCTCAGGGATCAGGTGAGGGTTTTGGGAGCTCCTCACAGCTGGCTCCAGAATGGGCTGGGGAGATCACAGAGCAGATGGGCTGATTATTCAGTCACTGGCCTTTTTTGCTTAGATGTTTGTTGAAGATGACAGGAAGGAAACTGCTGTGTAAAAAGAACGATCACTAATTACCATTTGGAGTGAAAACTAAGGAGGAAATATGGCAAACCAGTGTGACAGTGGTATTTCTTGTGAACAGGAATATTGTCACAAGAAATAATGGTCTGTTGCTTAGATTCACTCCTTCTATCCATGAGTTCTAAGTTTTAATTTAGGATGCAATGAATACGAAGAAAAATTAATAAATGTATTTTTGTATATGTTGCGGTATTGCAAATTATTGTGAGATCCGTATAGTAAAAACTTAAGAACAGCTCTTGACAATGACTTTTAGCAGAAACTACAGTTTGTAAACCAAAACTTTTCAAATTTGATTTCAGGTTTTAGAGAAAGCACTCACTTAAGGTTTTTGAAAACTGTTTCTAAACAAACAACCCCAAACTTTGGCCAGGTCTCCACTGCAGAATGTCTTGCCAGCAAAGCACTGTGTATCAGCCAGGGGTGTGGAAAAAAGTCATACATCCTCGCTGACATCAATATGTTGGCAAAAGCCCAGGTGTGGATGCAGCTGTGCAGGCAGAAGAGGGCTTTTATCGGCCTGGCTGATGTTGTTTGGGGAGGTGATGCAACTACGCCAGCAGACAAACTCTTCCCCTGGCCTGCGCCCGTCAGCGTAGGCGGCTCCGCCAGCGCGGTCACGGCGTCGAGCCCGCACTGCCAACCAAGCCTTTGCAGCAAGAGCAACTGGAAAAAAAGGCCCTTTTGAACAACAGAGGGACCTCTATAATTTAGTTTTTACAAGTAGTCGTCGATGAGGAACAGAATGGAAAAAGTGATTCAGACTTTAAAATTAAAGTTTTAATGTAAAAAACGTGTTGTATAGCTTTAAGATGTCACCGTCCCTTTAATGGCTGGCTGTCAGTGGGTTGCAGGCTTTGAGAGCTGCAGGACACCCAGCACATGCATTTTGTAAAGCCTTAAAGGCTTGTAAAGGTATGAGTCTCTCTGGAAGCACTGAAAAACCTTCTGTCTGTAAACTTAGGAAGACAACTATAGTCCCATTTACATTCCCATCAGGTTCAAACGTGACCACTAGCACCAGGACCTCTTCATGTTTAAATAGAAGTCTGAATTTCTCAGAATGGAGTGTTTAGGTTTTACAGACAGACAGAATTAGGATTCCTGCTCTCTACACGCAGACGCATATTTTCCTCTCTGCCTTTTGCCAGCTGGTGACAAGATTTTACAAAACTCCTGTTCTTTATAACAGAAAAGCAAAAATTTTAAGGGAAAAACACTGTAAGGAATAAAAGCAAAATTAAACCAAAGATACTGAAAGACTTAATATAGGCTCTTAGCCTTCATTTGTAATTACCAGTTTAGATGAAGACAGGTATGTGTATGTTGAGTTTTCTGGCAGCTGTACATGCACATTTTGAAACCATGAACAGAGCAGTTTTGCATTTGATCGCTGTTTGCATTTTGAGAACTTTACTGAAGGCTTTTTAAAGAGGATATCACTGTGCCAGACTAGTTTGTTCTGTTGTGAAAATGTTTTGAAACTAGTTGCTCTGTCATTCTGCATCGCTTGTAGCCCTAAAAATAATTGCCTGGTGTTACTGGAAGTGGAGTGGTCTGACAGACTGACTTGTGCTGCTATTGTTAAAATCCGTCAATGTTTCCATTGCAAACTTGGAAGGGAGCATTTAATCATTTTCCCTGGAAGAAATTCTAGATCAGTGCTTCAATTCCAAATATAAATATTTTGGAAGAGTTTTGATGTTTCTAAAAACCTTTATTAAAACCAACCAAACCAAAAAAATCTCTAACCCTATGGCAATGAAATATTGATATTCAGTTTTGAAATGCTAAATGATCAGGAAGGAATTTAATTCTTTTTTGTAATTTTCAGCTCAATTAAATTAGGCAGCAACAATGTTACTGCTTATCAGTGTTGATTTTATAGCAAGTCTTGCAGTTGGCTGTTCCAGGCCATTATAGCAGCATAATAAACTTTGCAACATGCCAAATTGGAAGATTTCAAACCTTCCTAGGGAAACACAAAAAAGAAACACATAATTACCATAAAGTATCTGATATAAGGCATGCCTTTGTACTTTTCTCCCACTCACACTTCCATTCCAATTTCTTGAGGTTATCTCCAAAATAGTTTTGCTTTTCTTGTGTGTAGTTTCATGGGTGCTTTAAACAGAGGTAAACTCTAATCCTTTCCTCTCTGCCTTCACATTCCTGCTCCCTGCCTTGTGACAGCCAAAGCTTTTGTGTAGTGCAAAGTCCACATGTGGTATACGAGATCGGGGAAGATCATTTTTTGGTTGGTTGTGGCTGTGCAACTGTTTGTGCTAATCCAAGGAAGAGGGTGGGAGCAAGTGAGTCTACATTGACCTCTCACTTTATATTCCATTATATTTTTTCCCCCTCCTGTGCTTTTCCTCTGCTTTCACAGGGCAATTCTTTGCTATGGGTTTGTGGTGGAAGCTCAGGCTTTTGCAGGAAAGGGACCACGTGCAGCCACTTTTTCAGTGAAAATGATGTAGTCACAAGACGTTTACAGGCAACTTAATTCTCTATTTTTTGAAGTATTCCTCTCTTACAACACAGACAGACATGTTCATAATACTTTTTGAACAGTGCCCTGCTATACTTTTCTTAATGCAGATGATTACTGCAGATTTTCTCTAGGATGTTTTTATGTTCCTTCGGGGTCTGATTTAAAGAGCAATAAGTTTAGATACCTTGAGGAGTGGGTAGAATTGCTTATGTGCTTTTATCCTTTTGAACCTTTAATTTTTTACCATTATACAGAGCCTTTTTCTTGACAATTGTGAAGTAATCCACAAATATGGAGACAGACAGCGGTATGAAAGTTCTCCCAAGGAACACCATTCATTTAAAGTCTGATCCTTAAGCTATCTGGGCTCCTTCTCTATCTCTGAAAAAATAATAGCAGTATTGTGTGAAGTACTAAAAGCCAGAAGAGATAGAAAAGAGGCTTCTAATTATTTTTGTATTTTTGATAGATTAAGGAAAGAGCATCGTCTTTGTGTCCGCCACAATTGGACACATGAAACAGTCATAGCGATATAAACTTTGTACCTGCTGGAACCTAGAGGAACAATAATTCCTATTTCATTTTCACGTCAGATGACACAATGAAGAGTGATAAAATCCTATGGGTAATATTCAGTGGAGGTTATATATAATTTGACCTTGTGTCATGCATCAAATGGTGGTTGGAGATATTAGGATGTGCTTGTGAATCCTGTCCCAAATGTGGTGTGAAAGCAGTTGTATTTAAAATTCGTGGGTAATTAGGAGCAGATTGAACACAGTGCTCCAAATGTAACCAGGCTGCAGTAGACTGAGCTGATGTGCATGCTGTGACTGCTACCTGTTCTTTATTCTAACGTGCTTTTTTCCTTTGCAGCAGTCCATTGTTCCAGCCCACCCAATGGCTCCTCCTAGTCCCAGCACCACCAGCAGTAATAACAACAGTAGTAGCAGCAGCAACTCAGGATGGGATCAATTAAGTAAAACAAACCTTTACATCAGAGCACTGCCTCCAAACACCACTGATCAGGACCTGGTAAAATTATGCCAACCGTAAGTACTGTGTTTATATGTAAATTATAATGTCATACCTTAAAGGCTTATAGTAGTATCCAAGATGAGTGTTTGGATTTTGAGGGAAGAAAACCAGATTCATAACCAAACAGCTTCATGCTGTGATATGGTGGCAGGTTTCAGCTTTGCTGGCAATCAGAAGGAAAAGATTGTTTGATGCTTTGGAGAAGCAAAGAAAGTGAGAATACAGTGGTGAACTGAAGCAACCCGCTGCTTTTGTAAAAGCTGTGATTACCCATAGTGCTGTTGAAATCACAGATAGAGCTAATACCTAAATGTGAAACTCGCTATTGAGAGCCTGCATGGAGGGTGTCTGTTCACTACTAAGATAATCTGTTGATACAAACTCCAGTAATTGTTCTGAATCACTGTAAACTACAAGGTGCATTTGAAGGCTTATCCTAGTTTCAGACTAATTTATGGCTGCACTTTACTGCAGTTATTTTTATGATTAGAAATAACTGATCCACGTAAGAATCCTCTCTAGTGGCTGAAGTTCTGGGTAGACTTGGCTTAGCAGAGGGTTTTTAGGCAGTGTTGTTAACCTAAGATTTTTTTGCTCATGAGATTTAATTTGTTCTTTTTTTAATTTTTACAGCAGCAACTGCCTCTTACTTTCAAATACGGGTTATGTGTCAAAAGACAGCGCAGTTGGGCTGTTTATACACTGTTTAAAATCACATGCCTGAAATGTTTTACTGGATTTTTAAAATGTCTTTTAAAATGTACTTCTGAAATTCATAGTGTACTGTCTGGATTATTTTGACATCAAAAGTACTCAGTTAAATTTTCAATACTACATGTAAGAAAACATTAAAATCTGTCTATTTTGGATTAAGGATTATTAATACTTGTATATAATGCTACTGTCTGAAATTTAAAAAATAATTTTATGTTCCATTTAGCAGATAAGTAACTAAGAGTATACAAAAATAGAGCACAACACAAGTAAGAAAAATAGATAGCAAAACCTGTAAATTTTGGATCCGAACTTATGTGAAGTACCTTTGGTTTTGAATATCGCAAAAAATCTGATACCTAATTTACAGAGAAGATTTGGTATTTTTATTAAAAAAAAAAAGGTATTTCAGGGTAGTAGACACATATAAGTTATCTTAGTATTATAATAAAAACTGCTTGCCCTCAGGTCTTTAAAGAAATAAAATTCTGTTTGCTCATTTCTCCACCAGCAAATGAAATCCTTGTGTTCTGCAAAGAAGAGAATAGATAATCAATCTGTGAAAAGACTTGTTGATAAATTAAACATTTTTACAGCCTCCCATGTGACAATGACCTCTTGTAACTTGAATTTTGGTTGCAAATGCATGTTTTACAGAAGTGGATTTTTCCTTCCCGTTTTTGTCTTTTGATGAGGAAACCTTGGGCTGTGCACTCATGTTATGTTAGGACAGAGCTGTGAGGTTATTTTGCACTGGAGCCGCCCCAGTAACTACTATTTATGCAGTGGTTACTATAACTCCTTAATCTCTTTCTGAAGACATTTTGGGTTGCAGAGTCTCAGATGTCATTGATGGATGAACAGCCTAGAAAAAAATACGTTTAATACTTTGCTGTAGCTGGTCCCCTCCCTCTTAAATGGCCAAAGATTCCAATTTTGTTGTTACTGTTCGATATATAATTGTAGTTGGAGTAGCATGAATTGTGAAAATAAAGAACAGGCAAGGATTTCACCCATGGAGTTGTTAAATCAATTCTGATGTTAATTTAGACTTGTAAGGTCATGACATTTTTTCCTGTGAGACATTTCCCTCCTAAGCATTTTACTTAAGAGGAAAGGAGATGCTGTCTCAAAATTCTCCATTTCTGCTGAGGAAGCAAGATGTGCAGAAACTGTAGGCTGGACAACATAATCTCTTAGCAACTAACTGGATGTGGCAATAAGATGGAAATGGCAGCTCTCTCCCTGTTCACCAAAGCTCAGTAATCCACTTTTGTAGACCATGGGAAGTTTAAAATGCAAACCTTTTCTTTATTATAAATCTGCCTAAGCTTCTAGGATGTAAAAGGTAAGATATTCTTGATAGTGAAACTGCCATGTTCATTATTTAAGCTGAGATAATACAAAATAAATGGAGAATAAAATCTTGGACAAACAGAAGTCAGTGAAGAGGCTGGTTTTTGACTCCAAGTGTCTGAAATATCTTTTTAGCTCTTTCCAAATTCCCAAGATTTTACTGAGAGGCTTTTAGAGTAATTTTACCTCCTTTTCTCCATGTAGAATGCATCTTGCTGTCCTAAGAGGGTGTCCAGTGCAATGCTTGATGCTAAGAATGGATATAAAGGCTGCTTTGCATAGAAATTTGTAGAAATGATCTTGCTAGTTGGCAATAAGCAGCATTTGGTGGGTGTGCATAAAAAGTCACTGGCTTGTTTTCTGTCTTTTGGCTGATGTCAGACAAGACAGAGAAACACCTGTGGGTTGAGGAAATAATGGTTGAAAAACATCATTGTGACTGCTAGTACCAGAAACAGCCCATCTGCAGAGATTTTTCCTTCTGATCATCATGGACTTACATCATACATATACTCTACTGAAAAGTTTTTTTTCAATGATGGTTGTGGTAGAGAAAGATTGCTATTGACAGAATCCCTCCGAATACAAGCTCAAATAGTCTACAGAATTCTTCTGTGGGAATTGTTATACTGTGACTTTTATTTGATTTAGTCAGGATTTGCATTAGTTCTTGTCATGATGGGAGTGCTAATTTTGGCCATGTTTTTACTTTGTTTAATTATTTTTGGTGAATCACTAGAAAAACCTCTTATCAATTATGGAAGTGTTGGGCTTACTTTCCTGTTGGAGCGCAGCTAAGCAGTATTTACAAACGCAGTGAACAAATGTTCGCCAGCTTTGTGGAAAAGAATTTTCCTGGCAAGAGAACAGTTTGCCAGTATACATGTCTACAAATCCGTCTCCACCTTGAACTGATTGGTCCTTTCTGTTTTTCTGTTAGGTGAAGCTTTTTTCCTCTTTTCCTAATGGAAAAGAGCACATTATGGTTTTGTTGTGAGGGCTGGGGAGCGTGGCTGTTTTTCAGGGTATATCACTGGCTTTTGTGTGGTAAATGAAGCTGCCATGTTTCTGAATAGTTCATTCAAATTTGAGCCTGCTACTCCAGTTCGGCATTGAGAAAACAAATTTCTTCATATCACTTGTGCCAGAGGGAGAAGTGTGGGGAGGACTAAAGTAGGTATTGTTTGTCACAAGGATGTCATAACAGTCAGCCCAGAAGCAGAGGAGTGTCGGGGGGACATGATGTGAGTCAGTCCTGGCCATAAGAGCTTCCCATCAGGTATGTGGGAGTAGGCAAAACAATCAATGCAGTGGCCCACAGATCCTGTCTTTTCTGTGGGAGACTGGACAGGAGCAGAGGACAGGAGCCAGTGAGGTTTGGGAAAGCCTGCAGGACGCTGCCTGACTCTGCTGTGTGGTTTCTTTTCACAACCGTAGAGTGCCATTGCATGGGCTCTGCTGCCCTGAGCGAGCCCCTGCCATGGAGAGCTGGTTTGACAGGGTTGCTGAGGCAGTGGTTGCTTCAGCCGTGCCTGATTGCACTCCCTTCTGGTGTGAATATCAATACTTGATATGCTCTCTTCAGTTCTTCTGTTGAATATATTACTTAGGCTTAAACTATACGTTCTTATTTGGTGACTCTTAGTCATTTCTTTCAACTGGATCTGAAGATATCTGGATCTGAAGATACAAGATTAAATCCATTCCAGTTATTCACTGAAATCGTTGAGCCTGCTTATCTGATTAGGGACTTACGTGATTGGGTCTTAGCAGATTGAGTCAGGAGTTTGTAACTTGCTTTGACATGTTTTCTAGGTGTTTTCCAGACTGTCACTGAGCACTGTGCTCTGCTGAGGATGACCTTTATGCTGAAGACACATGGTTCCAAAGCCCTGTACTTTCCACTGTCTTGCTTATGATTTAGTTGCTGGCCTGCAGCAGCACTGTGTCAGTATAATGCTGTCTTCAGAGACTTCCTTTTGTGACATTTACATCATTAAATGAGAATGATGCAGCAGACCCTTCATCCTCCTGACTATCCCCAGTCCCTGGGTGAGATTTCAAGCTTTGAGGCTTAACCCAAGTCTCCTCTCTTCAGTTCAGCATAAATCATCTGGTCAGTCCACCCTTTGGCATTCTCCTTTCCAGGCTGTTTTCTTACACTGTGCTGCTTGTATCAAGCTGTTTGTGGTCTATATGATACTTTTGAAATCCCTTTTTATTCTGGACAGTTTTATTTAGTTGGCCTTCCCCATTAAGTTATCACTGTAGGGTCATATTGTGGATTTTTAATGGGATTACATTCAGGAAAGCAGATGCTTTAAGGTAACAAAATAAAGGATTACCACAGCAGGCCATTGTTCCATGCCAGGATGGCTGTACAAAGAAGCAGGACCTTGCGGTGGCTGCCTTTGCATATGTGCATTCTGAAATGACCTGTCTTGTTAAAGAGTAATTTAAGGGTTCCTTGCTAAATATTCAGCATTGTGAACACAGGCACAGCTAAAACAACTGGCAGGCTAATCATTTTCTTGAAGCATACGACCCTGATGTGATATACAGCATTGTTTCCAAAACATAGTTATGTACTGCAACGTTTCCCTGTTTTGAGGCAATATCACTTGCAAGTTGTTTCAATTCCCTGTTCTTAATAAAAGACGTATTTTCATTTTCATGTGACATCCATTAACATATTCATGTCTCCATGTTCTTTGCTGTGTAATTGTGACTTCTCCCACGTTGCCATTTCTCATCTGCTTCAGACATACTTAGGACTGAAAAGAGGTGAACTGGAGCTCAGACATTTACTGCAGCAGGGAGCTGGCACCACTGTGGTCACTTAAGATCAAGAAATTTGTTAATTCTACTCAGCATACCTCGGTAGGATAAAAAGACTGGACTTCAGAAAATAGTCTGAACATCTCTTGCATTTAACTCCTTGGGAGAGTGATGTGGGCAGGTTATTGCTGCTTAGAAATACTTATAGCACACGAACACAACCCCTTTAGATAAATGGTGTGGCCAAGTGAAAGTGGAATGGAAGTTTTCAAAGCTAACTTCTCCAATTATTTTTAAAGTATTTTATCTTTATTCCTTTTCCCTTTATTCTCTGTTTTTATTGCATTTTTCTTTCATGGTTTGCTGGCTGCAGTGAAGTATTGCATTCATAATTATGTGGAATATGATTTCATGTCATATAATTAAATGTGATACATCAGTGTCTCTGAAATTGTTCCCTTTGAGAACAGTATTAATACTGATTATATTGTAGCAGGAGCCTATCTATTGTTCTTACCTATTTAGGGTAGAAAGAAGCCCTCTGCAAATTTCTTTTTTTCAGAGTTATGTGTGCAAATTTAAAAGCAGTGTTATTGCATACATGTCTGAATGAATAACACCAGGTTTGCAAAATAATATTTGGTTCTAGGAGGAGATAGATTCCTTAGTGATTGAGCAGTACGTGATTTGTACTGTTCAGCTCTGTTGTATAATACCAACATCATGTTTTTCCTTTATTCCCTGTTCAAGGACTATGGCATGGTTTGGGGTTTGTGCTGTCTGCAATAGATTTTCCTTAGCTGTGCTTTTTGCTCGCTTTTGCTCTTCAGAGCAAACATACCCCCAAGGATGGTGAAGGTATGCTCCCTGGTTGTATCCATTGATTGTGCCAGTGCTGTTGTCAGTGCAGTGGTGTGGAACACTGTAGAGAAACACCCACAGGAACCCTTGGACCAGATCAGCTAATCTCAGCTGTGTTCTGCCCAGCTGATGCACCCAGTTTCTCAACCAGACAAACTGTCAGAGGAGGAGTGGCCTGCCATGGTGGTGTAAACCGGCTCTGCCGGCTTCTGTCTGAGCTGGTGATCTTCTGAGAGGTTGCTGTCAAAAATATGTATCTCATTTCTACAGCTGAAAAGAAATAGAGTTTGTTATTGTATGTTCCTTTTGCCAGATGCACCAGAGAGATGTAGGCCTGACATGGAGGATGAAATGCTCCTTTTTGTCAGGGCTTGACTTCCACAACAAGGACCGAGCTACTTGCTTGGTATGCCATGGGAACTGCGATTGGCCTGGAGATGTGATGTTTGGTTTAAATAGTCATTTCTTTTATCGTTTAGCAACTGATTTCAGCAGTCGTATCATGAAGTGTCTAGCCTGGCATCATGTGAAGGAAGACTCTCTGTCTTCCCCTCAATATTTGGACTTCAATTAGCTAGAAATAAAATTCAGACAGCTTTGCATTCATAATCAAATGAAATCTACGTTGAAATTTTCTCTGAGTAGTTGCAGTGTGTTTTTTTACAGTAATGCTTTTTTTGTAGAATGTTATTAGGGACCCATAGATATTTTCAGGGAAATTGTAGTTGAGAGAAAAGTAAAAAAGTTGTCCTATCCTGCAGATGCAGATAGTCTCTTGACGTGCCTCAAACTTAAAACAAATATAGTTTTAATTTTCCCTTTCCATTTTTTTATTAAGCAAAGATTGTGGCTTTTCCAAGTATTTAGTTTAGCCTAACTTAAAAGCAGTTCCCCTCAGCGCATTGTTTAAAAAAACAACTAATCCAAATACAGGCGCACGAAAGAACTCTGTGTTTGCCCTGTGCTCGCAGATGTGGAGATCCAGTGATTGCACAAGCTCCCTGTCCCCTGGGAGATGAGAGTTTTGTTGCAGTGTGGGGCCAGAGGAATGGTGATCCCATGGAATTTCCTTGAGGAAGTGGGGGCGAGGGAGGAGAAGAGAGTGGAAGGAATGTTTCAGCCGCAGCTGCTTGTAAAAGAAGCACTAGGAAAACAGATTTGGTAAAAGTTACCACCATTGAAGATCTCTTTGTGGAAAACAAAAAGCTGGTTTGGTAGCGCAGGGCTGGGTATTTGTTGAGTGGAGATGCGACCGCAGAGCTGCAGGAATGAAATGTCCAGTGGCAGCTGTTGGAATGCCTTTGATCAGGGTCCCAGTCCCCAGCTCCCCAACGGCAGGGACCTGACGCAGATGGGAAGCGATAGCAGCAGCTATTCATTGGAATAACCAGTAATTCAAGAACATTTTGAAGGGGATAGTTTAATTCCAGTGGACTACTCAAAATATTAACAAATACTACTCAGGCTTTTTTGTGGGTTCCATGATGCCGAAAACTGCCCCTTCTGTCCGAGACCTCTTAGGTGGGCGTCTCAGTCAGAAACCAGTCCAGAATTGACTCAGCTTAGAGCCCAAGTTGGTTTTGGCCTCGGCGTGCTTACATCAAGCTTGTCCTTTTCTTCAGGAAGCCATTTAGCGTAGAAATCAGGATCGGTATTTGCAAGCAGATTTTTATATACAGTGTCGAATAGCACATGTGGTTTCACATAACTTGTAGAAATCTTGTGAAGTCTTGACTTTGTTTGCTAAAGGTTCATTCTGCTTGGCTCTGATGTCTGTAATGCTAGCTCCTTGAAATTAAAAAATGAGCCATCTGATGCTCACAAGTTATAAGGCCACTCATTTTTTGTGATAACCTTTTAATGTTTTTTTACCCACATTATTGCCGAGCTACATTTAGGGCTGGCAAACAAAAGCCCTAAACGTTTTTCAACCCGCATAATAAATATTCATATTTAACCTGCAGAATGAAACTAGTAGCAAATATAGGTAAACGAATTTAATTAATTTAATTTAATTCAGATCCTGCTACCTCCAATGAAATGTGTAACTGAGAAATTAGGAAAAAAAAAGTGTTTATCTTTAAAAAAAACTTCATGGAATGTTAAGCCTTGATTCTCAATTTTTTTCCCCACAACTCCTAAAATTTTACCCTGTTTTGGCATTCAGAAAATGTCAGCTGCCTCAGTTGAGCAGTTGCATTACTCAAGCCTCAGACCAATGCTGTAGAAAATTAAATCATTAAAGGGTTACTGAGAGAAGAATTAGCATTTTATCATTTAAATGTCTGATCTTTGTAGATAGATGTCCTGTACCTGGGGAAAAAAAAAAGTAAAATTTTAATTTGCATGTATGATACATGGAGATAGAGCAAAAAAACACCAATGAAAACTCTAAAAGAGAAGACTTTGATTTGAGGTCTGTTTTGACAATGTTACTAGTACAAATATTCTACTTGAAATAACCTGTGTGGGTTGGGTTAATCATTTACAGACTCAACTGCAGTGGAAGAAATATGTTCTAGTTTGTACTCCTATCTTGCCCCTTACATTTACATTTCTTCTCTTACTTATTTTCCCAAAAGAGGAAAATTATCCACCAAATGTGTGTAACTTCACGTTTGGTTATAAATAATTACATTTAAGTAACTGATCATTTGGGCCATCTTAACTGAGATATGTTAGCCTAAAATATGTGTTTTTAAATGCTTGTTTTCCATATTCTGTGCACTTGTGTACTTTTATGTTATCTTTAGAAGACAGAGTCTGAATCAGTATTTTTTTCTAGGAGAACATCATGGACTTAGGTCTTACACATTATTAATATTTCTAATCCTAGTACTGCTTTTTGGCTTAGGTGTAGTCACTAATAAGCTTTCACAAGTCTACTGAAAGTATCGACAATTATTCTGTTGCATTAATAAGGACTTTAACGCTGGAGTGAATGCAATAGTGAAATAAGTATTATGTTAATAAAAGATCTAAGATTGTAAGAGAAGACTATCATACAGGGTAGTACAGATACATGATAAACCTGAAATCTTTTGTTTGCAAACCTGTAATGTCAGAAATATATATAAAGACCTGAAAAAGAGCTAAACTACTTACTTCTGGTTTCAAGGACTTTGCTGAAAGGGTAACTGAAGAGCTTTTGGAGCCCAGAGACAAGCACAGTTTTCTAGTTCAGTATATAATTTCATTTAGTGTATGTATCAAAGCCCAAAGGGAGCGCTGTGCTGGCAAACAGGAACGCTTCCCCATGCCCCGAGACGATGGCAGGCTTGACTGGAGCTGTCTGTGTGCAGTGTGCTCAGAGGCCTGATCCTGGAAAGCACCCGGGACCCAGCGCTTCTCCCGGCAGCGCGGGGGGTGGAACCCGCTCCCTGCTCCACAGTGGGCACTGAGGATTTATCTGCCAGCGAGGGCTGAGCTCTCAGCTACGTAAGTGCAGAGCTCCAGATGAACTCCACAAAGTCTGGTTCTTTTGGCACTGTGGTTTCTTCTTCTTTTCAACCCGTAGCTGTGCAGTCCCCCAGGCAGAAATCTCCCCTGCGTTAAGCCTGAATGCCTTGGCTGAGTTCTGGAGGAGATGTTTGGCAGAGAGAAGAGAGACTTTTTCCCTTCGAGTCCGGAGGGTATCGGCATGGTGGGGTATCCAGCTGAGCCGGTGCAGCAGTATGCGTTTCCTTTCCCTCGTTGCTGTTTGTTTGTGCTATTGTTGATCTGGAAAGGACTCTTTGTAATTTGCCTTTCCTCCCCCCTCATCCGCAGAGATCCTGTACTCAAACTCTTACATTTCCCATACTCGAAGCTACACGTTTTTTATCGTATGGAAGGCTTTGTCTTAGTTTTATTGCTAAGGCTTTTTTATTTGTTGCCAAAAGTCTGTGTGTTACATTTTGAAGACCTCAAATAATGAGAGGGAAAGTCTTGCTCTCTGTTCCTTTTTCTCTGTACCAGCTTACAGGGCTTCCACATTTCAGAGCAGAAGTACAGTACTAGCAGTGAAAGACTATTAGGCCAGGACTGCTGCTGAAAAGTCCGTCATCATGCAAAGGCCTCAGCATGAATGTACTTTTAAAATGTAAATTAGGATCAATTCTTTTTGAACATCTTCCAAATACTCAGAATTATGACATTTTAAAAATACGCAAGAATCTGTCCCAGTCCTCTGTTCTTCCCAAGTGAATTGCATACTGCTTTCTTCCATGGGAAATTCTGAAGTTTTTTTCCACCCATTTGATTTATTTTTTAATTAATTATATATTTGTTAATTCTCTTTGAAGTCTAGGACACTCACTCTGAAATATGCAGTTTCACAAATGGCATTAAATGTTTCGGAAAGAGTGGACCTCCCAGGAAGAGGGGACAGCTCTGAGTGCCACTGATCAACTGTTTCCCATCTAACACTTGAACTGAGGTCGAGGTGATAATCTGAGGAGCACAGGCTCTGCATGTAGCTGAAAGGTGAGCAGTAGCAAAACTTGACTTTTAAAGGTAACTGGCTACTGAACAAGTATCCTAGTGGTGGATACTGGTTTTGGGAACGTTGTTAGTTTCTTTTATCTCACAGGATTAAAAAAAAAAAAAATAGTTTAATTAGAAACAGAGCGGAATATATCTAAATATATGCTGTAAAGCCAGATGCTTTATAATGGTATAATAACATACTAATAGAAACTCTTCTGAAAAGGGCATCCACTGCTATTTATATCACCACAACAAAATTAGTTAATTTTTTGCCATGAAAAAGAGGAAATTAATTTCTGTTTCTCTTTATGAGGATTGTCAAGTTCTTGTGATAGAAGACATCTGAGTGCCTTTAGGGCATCTTAGATTTGCTCATCATTTTCTGGTAGTTGCTGTGCCTTGTTTTGTTCTTTCCATAAGTGAGAGATGGGGAGGCAGCTTAAAATGCAGAGGAAAGAGTAAATTTTCATAATTTTTTATTGTAGTCAGGAAAGAGTATTTCTGAGGGCTGTGTTTTCTTCTGCTCATTAGTGTCTTTTCCAAAGTTCTAGTTTTTTCAGGGGGAGAGAATTTGCAAAAAAATTAATTTGTCCTCAAGAATTTTGCTGGACTTGTATTTGGATCTGGGTCACTGGTGTTCTGCCTTCTTCAGGATCCAGTACTTCTGTTCATGCTTGTGCCAAAGATATTTGACAACTCTTGAGTTCAGCTTCTTCAGTGGTGGAAGAAATGTGAGGCTGTTTCTCTCAAGTTGCCTTCCCCTAGTGGTAGAGGTCAGCATTTGGCTATGACAGTTCTTTATTTTTTTGGCAGGCAGTTCTGACATTCCTGTTGCTGAGATCATCCTTACTAGGCTTTCAGAAGAACATCTGACTGGGGTTCAAATTCTTCGCCTTCTGCTGTTCTGACCATATAGTATGTTATAGGAGAGGTTTCGGTCCTTGCCATTAGTAATTAATTCGTTTCTAGATACCTTTTGTTAACACTAAGATCTGTTAATTTGTGGTTTCTTCCTTTCATTGTGATTTGGTTTCATGTTAAGGGTGTGGATTCTTTTAATCCCAAATATAATTTAAGGGAATAAAAGTATCATTAAATTACTGCAGTCTGAGTCATACTTGGTCTGTGAGTTTAGTTCCCTGGCCTTCCCACACAGCATTTCCGATATGCAGCGAGCTGAGGGTGTGCAGGAAAGACTTTAGAGTGACCTAGATACTATTTAACTCTTTACTAGGGGGCGGCTCTCTGACACTGGGTATAGCTATTGCCTCTTTGCCTTCTCAGTCCTTTCCTATGTGATAATTGTATCCATTACATTTCCCCGCCTCTGAGTGGTTTTTGTATAAAATATTTTTAAGATTTCTATTTGAATTGTTTTAAGCCTCTTGTTTAATTAAATTGATAGGAAAAATTAGAAAACTATTTTAAAACCTGAAGTGTAGGCATGGAGATTCATCCTCAGAAGTCATGCCTTATTTCCTATAGTACTTTATCACTTCTAAGAGAAAAACTGGTTCTGCTGCCCTCTTGCAGGCAAAGAAATAGTCATCTCAGGCTCTCTGAAACAAAAAGGTCTGTAAAGCCCAGAAACACTGTGATCATGTCATACAAGCTTCCTTGCTAGCATATGATGTTGAATCTGTTCAAGAAAGGTGGTGATACAGGATTGATTTTACTGACTTTGGGCTTGCCTGTCAGCTTTGCATTCATGCAGTGTTTGATTGATTTTTCTTGACTCTGTGTAAGAACATGTTTTTTGACTAGTCCCTTCTGTGGCTGCTGATGTTCTGGGTTTGTGAAACTCCCACAGATGCACCTTTTAAGAAACTTTGACTATATGTCTTATTCTGCTTAATGTAGTTTCCATCCAGGTTTGCAGTTGACACAGCCAACTGGAGGATCCTAATTTTCACTGAGCCCAGCTGACTCCCCCCTTTGCGCAAATACTCTTGGGTTGAGTTTTCCCTGCTAGGCCAGGATTAACCTCTATCATCTGTGTACTTCACTGTGAGGCCGAGTGATCCAAGTGCTTCCTTGGGCACATTGCCAAAAGTGCAGTCTGGGGTGCTGGACTTACCCTTCCCTGATGGTATTTGGCATAGACATTATGCAGAAGTCACTGGAGATGAGGGTGTGGGGATCACATGAGTTGCAGGCAGGGCAGTGTGGTGGTGCCCAGGGTGTGTGCCTGCAGCTCTGGCTGCAGCTCAGGGCTCACAGCCTGACGCTGCAGTGGTTCCAGAGGGCTCCAGTTGTCCTGGGCTGCCGCAGTGATGGGATCAGAACAGGTTAATGGCGTTTTAAAGAAAAGGGTATATATAAGCTACCAAAAGCAAATTTCCGTGTACATATCTATTACCTACTCTTTGCAAAACTGCAGAAATCAAACTCTGCCTCCTGCTTGCTTCAGTCAGTATTCAAAAGACCATCTAAGCAGTGTGAAACTGAGGAAGTGTCACTGAATGTGACCGTGACGCATCAGCCACAGAGGTTGTGCTTTAGATTTTGTGTTATCTTGTGATTGCTCATCTATCTAAAATTTGGCAACAGATGGATAGTAATTTTTTTTAATGTGTGACACTCCTCTATTCCTGTCTCAGCACTTAATACTACTGCAGGCATCTTTTCAACAGAGCCGTGCAGTTACAATCAATAATATGTGAGCTGATGTTTCTGCTCTGTAACATACAGCCACTTAAATGCCCTTCTGAAGTATATTGACCCCTGGAGAGAACTACTTTAGTACAACCATCTTCCCTATTGAAATGGAGATATTTGCTATTCAGCACAGCTGGGACTTGAGACTACAGAAGCAGATTCAAATATAGATAAAGTCTACATGCTGTGCTATTAAGGGGACAAAGCATCGGGAAGGTTTAGCAGTGATTTTGAGTAATTTGTCCATTTAGCTCTGTTCTAATAAGATTGACATTAAGTTACCAAAAATTAAGGGAGTTTGTACTTTATTTATTGTAGTGCCTTTGTTACAAGGTGTTAATTCCACTATAGAATAGCTATTGAAAGCAGGATGTTACTATGAGTATTTATTAAAAGAACAACTGTAAAATGCAGTTCAGAGAAACTGGAAGTTATTTTGAATGTATTGGGATTTTTCCTCTCCTGCCTTCCAGACAGAAGAGAGGCAGTCAACACTTTCCAAGATGGGGTGTTGAATTAGTGCAAGATAGGGGTGAGGACCAACAATTATCTTTATGTATAGTGTATTTAGCCCAGCAGGCCAAGTCTTGAAAATCCTGTTGGCTTTTGGGTTGTCTTAATGTTACAAAACCAGAAGTAAAACATACAAAATACGTTGATGTATTTTGAAAAAGTTATCAATGCTAGGCATTATACCAACAACAAAACATCTTCATTGCAAGAAAAAGCATTATGTATGCATGTACATATAGATGTATGTATTTTTTATATATGTAATTTTCACAATATGTGAAACAGTTTTTTACAGTTCTGAGTTGGCAGATGGGTCAGAGCTTGGGAAATGGGATGTGGTTGAAAGTGCCCTTTTATGGCAGTCTTCAATTATTATGGTTTTCTAGACTGATGGCTTCCTTGAGACATCATCTGTTTAAACTGAGTGTATAAGGCTTGGTTAGGAACCTTTACCAGAAGTGAAATTGGTATGCAAGAATAAATTAAAGAGTAATCTGTGAGTATGTAGGCTTGTGGTATTAATAGGTGTCTGCCTATCTATCCAGCGAGGAGGTAATCTCACACTACCTAAGCCTGTAGGCAGATGATAAAATAATTTTGATTTATACTGTTCTGACTAAACAAGAGAAAAAGTATTGAGAAGTGTAGATAAATGGGTTTATTTTCTCTTTTCCTTAGTTCCCTCCCACAAGAAAAAAAAATATGCTTAGGAATAGCCAAAATAATGGATAATGAATGATTTGCTGACAATGACTGAATTTGGCTTCCTTGGACGGAGGAGGAGGAATTGAAAAATAAGAGGTCTGCAGGTAGAGAGAGAGATTCATTTGTGCTCCAAAGCTGATCTCTACTGTTTAACAGAGGGAAGAGGAAAGAGTTATGAATAACAAGAACTGCTCTGTTATGTCTTCATCGTTTTATTCTTTCAAGATGTTAAGTTAGGCTGTGCAAAATCAGTGAGGCTGAAATTTGCCGAGATTTATGGTTGTGTGTGGAAATACAGCCGCACTTTCAGATTAAAACAGTGAGCAGTGCTAAATCAATACATGCACGTCTGTAGACCTGCCATGAGCTCAGCTTATAAATACACATTAGCATTCAACTGGATTAATTTCTCATCCTCCCAAATCATTGTCCCAAGTAGTGATCATTGCTCAGTATAAAGAGAATGATAAAAGAAATCACTAGGCTATAGAAACAACATTTCAGATATGTAATTTGAACCTTTTTGGTACTTTCTTGTTATGCTCGCAAATTAATTATTAAAAAACAACAACTGTATCTTTTGTGGCTATGTGAAACCCTATGCTCTCCTATCTTTTGTATTCTTTCTGGGAGCCACAGAAGCTATGATAATTTATTTGGAAATAGTATTATTTCAAGCTTTCAGTTGTATGTAAAATGCAGATTTTTTTTTCAGTACATATTTTGTGTCAATTCTTTAGAACCAGGGTAAGAAAACAACAGGGTGAGACCATTTGCTTTCTTAAAATAACATGTTTTTTTTCTTCCATCTTGTAACAGTAGGAAACTGTAACCTCTTCCCATATATTTGAATAGCCTTGTCAGTAGTTGTACATGCAATTTGCTGCAGAAAACATATATTATCCTGTTTTAAGTAAGAGTGATGATAGTACTAAAAACTAGCAAGCAAGCCAAGAATTCCAAGTATCTTTTAAATGAATTTTCTATTTTTTTCTTTTTTTTTTTTCTTTCTCTCTCTCTCCTTTTTTTTTTTTTTTTTTTTTTTTTTTTTTTTTTTTTTTTTTTTTTTTTTTTTTTTTTTTTTTTTTTCCTCATTGTAAAGTCAGGGCCCTCCAGAACTGCTGAACTGGATGGTGGACAATAGAGGTTAGGAAATGCAGCCTGCTTTGTAAGGCAGATACTGAGATGCAGACTCCTTGATTTTTTTCTGATGTTCTAGCATTTACTGGCACCTCCTTGTTTAGATCATCTTAATGCATGTTAGCCAATTTATGATAATTTATGATAATTCCGAGATTTATTGTTTGTGACTATCTGAATAACTGCAAACTATTTTCATACAAAGTATCCTCAGTTCCGTGTCGTATGTTAAAACTTTCTGTAATGATTTCAGTGGAAGAGTACTCCACATAAATTACAATATTCTATATTAGAAGCAGAATAGTAGCAAATTACTTTCTAAACCATTCTATCTAATTTGCACACATCACTTCATGTGAAAATATTTTTCTCAAAGGAACGATGCCATATAATTTATAAGGAAAACCAGAGTGGTCTTTCACTCTTGTTGGTTAACAAACTCAATAGATCTTTGGCAGGAAACAGCATTTTTAATGTCGACCAGCAATTGTGTTCCTGCAAACAGATGTTTGAAAACCATAACTCTGTGGAGATTTACACATTTAAAAATGCTTCATATGTGTTGGTGAAGAGAAAAATCTCCTAAAAGTGTAGGCAAAAATTAGTTAGGAAAAATCACTTGAGTTTTACCATACTATTTATTTCATAAACTGTAAAGATTATGATAAACTATTTTCTTTTCTGAAAGAACAGACATTTGTTTTAATGCATTACTTTGATTATTATTTTCCTTTTCTTCTGCTTAGGAGTAAGCAAGCTATGATTACTTAGACAATACTTGCACTTCGAAGTGTGTCAGAGGCAAATCCATTTGTGATTCTGATAGGTTATTTATCCTGCTTAACCTATAAACTGTAAAGTAACAAGGCTACTGAACTGACAGATAGCCTAGCAGATGGTTCAGAGATTATGCAAAATCACCTCAGCTTGTCAGAAGTCAGGTTGGGTTACTGCAGGGGCAGAGACTGCAAGAAGCACAGAACAGGATCATTTTTCGCAATTTGTTGCTTGAAATTCCATTTTTCTTCACAGCATGTGACATCTTGTGTCTACAGTTAAAACAGTTATGCAGTCAGCAAATTTAGGACCAGCATGTTCGTTTTCTGGCTTTCATAAGTGTCATTAGGTTGATGAGAATCTTTAGGTGTCTATGAAATATGAAAGCTGATCTCCAGTGCAGAGCAAGAGGTCAACTCTGCCACTTTAGCTGCTCTTGCCCTCTCCTTTTTCAGTGTCTGGAGCAGTTGTCTCTCCCTACCATAACGCTGAGCAGCATTCTCTTTTTAGCCTATGGAAGATTAAATGGAAATTAGGTGCCATATGTTTAGTAGTAAAAATCATGTTGCAGCTGAGCAAGGATAGGCCAAGATTGAGGGCTTTGACAAAAAATCTCTCCCTGAAGAGAGGGTGATTATTAATCATAGCTCTGCCAAGTATCTGAATTCACATCCTCGGTGGAGCGGCTGAGGCTGCAGATACTGATAAACTTGTCAGAGCCTAGAATAGAAGTTACAAGTTCATCCTTCAGAATTTGCCTTTTTCTTTCTTTTAAATTAACAAAAAAAACCCAAAAAACCAAAACCCCTAATGTAAAGAGTTTTATACTTACATTTTTTTAATCTCTTTGAAAATGGATTCTACAGCTGTTGTGTTTTTTCTCAAAACAGCATCAGCGGAATTCTTCCTGATGCCTGACAGGGCATAATACGAGACCTTTCCCCTCCAACTCCAAAAGCTTTTTGCTGGGAGTGGGTGTGCATGTGTATGTGCATACTTAACAGATTATTTTTAATTTTTTCTTCTCCCTATGACTGTGTCTTCATAGTACTGAAGAATAACTGCTTTTTCACTTATTGCAACATTCTTAACCTTATAAAGTAAAACTAAATAAACATGCCCTTACATTTTTACATTGATTTAAGATTGACGCAGGAAACACCTCTGCAGGCAGCTGTTGAAATTGTGCTCATTAAGACACTAGAAAGCCACATTGGGAAAGCTGCTTTAGTGTCAGCTGTAATATTTCCGAAATGTTTAAAATGTCCAGAGACCTTAAAACCCAAAGTCTACTTCAGCTGTGCTACATAAAAGGATGTTGGTGCAGTGGGTCTGCCTTTTAAAATAATCAATTAGTTGTGCAACAAGGATCATATTAATTGAAAAACCTTTGGAAAATGTAATAAAGATAGGATGTAGGATGCTAATGGGACTCTTTCCCCTTGAATTTCAGTCAGCTTCTAAGGAATGGATAGAGGTTATTTACAAATCTATAAAGCAAGAGCAGAAGGAAGCAAACATTTCCTGATTCTAAAAGTGCATCTTCCCTGTCACCACAGCTTATCTTTTAACCAGGAAATACCTAGTCTTGGGAAAAACAAATTGGGTAGCTGAAAAATATTAATTTCCGAAATCTTTTTTCTGTTTGTCACTCCACTGGCCATTCGGATTTTGAATTCCTGATTATTTTAAGTTCTAAGGAGCATTTACATTTATGTAGAGCCTGTGCACTACAAACCAAATACTATTCATAAAATGCTGTTTTTTATCTGAAATTAATATTGTCCAAGAAACTTAGAAGGCGTTTGTTCACACTTTACTGAATTGTGTATGTCCATTGTGCAAAGCATCTGCTCCTGTGAGGACAGACAACTGTAAGAGATGAGAGAATATCTGGACTTGCATCTGGTTTTGCTGCTTTTGATCACTTCTCAGGGAAATTTGGAACTGTAACCTACTGAGACTGAAGCAAAAATTGTTTGTACCAAAATAATAGTAGTTTGCACTGTGAAGATGGTAGTAATTGCATTGGTAATGATGATGACATAGACTGATTCTTATTGAAAACAGAAATTAAATTTAAAAGAAGATTTAAACATAGGCATCTTGTGAAGAAAGCTTTGCTGATCTTAATGAAGAGTTCACAGCAGTATATAAGAGTGTTGATTTGTCAGTAAATGCAAGATTCCTTGGAGCCTAGGGTTTTTTTAGCGGGGGGATCTTTTTTCCCTTTTTATTTTATTTTATTTTTTTATTTTTTTTTTTTTTTAGTACACAGACCCCAAAAGTAGTCTTTACATTAATAGACAAAAAGTAATTTTTGCAATTTTGTGATGACAAAACAATAGTTGGCTTTTATAATGATAAATTCTAATTTATTTGGAGGTATTATTTATCTCCCAAATAAAATACTAATAAATGAGAATGAGAACTACTTGGATATTTGGGTATTTTGAAAATACCATCTTTCTTCTGAAGGACCAGAGAGTCCAAGGGACAATCAGTAAGAAAGGAAGGAACTAGCTTTATGTTAAAACCACAAGATCATTTAACACCATGTCATGAAAATAACACTTTAATTTAGGTACTCGAGTAAGCTCTGTTTTGCATATAGTGAAAAATATGGTCTAATGCCTGAAACAGGGCACATCTGGTGGCACTGGTTAACCCAGTGCTTGAATCTCTGAAACTAGGAAAGGAGACTTTACTAAACCAAATAAATTAGCCAAATCTATAACAGTTTCAAAACAGACCTCATACTAAACTAGAATATCCATACCCATTAACTCAGAAAACAAAAATATAGAACTATAGCTGCAACTTTTTATGTAATGTTTAATTACATTTAATTACTTAAAATGATTGCTCCAGCTTTTGGTGGTAGATACTTATTATGTTCTGGTAGAAAACCTTTAGGTGCACGATGGCCTTGAAGCAACTGAGTATTCTGAAGAGTTTCTCAAAGAACAGTGTGTCTTCCAACAACAGAAAACAAAATACGGACAAAATGTTCTCAGCAATGTTTCCTTCTGAACGAGGGCATAGATGTGGTGAAGAAGAATTTAAAAATGGAAACCATATGGTTTGATTCTGTTCTCTAAACTCAGTATTCTGCTGGATTGAATAAATTTCTTTATCAAGCTTTTGTAAGAAACATTTAGCCATAACTAAAGAGTGGGATCAGAGTAGTCTATCACAAGGACTAGTGGTGTTCTTTTGACAATTATTTTCCAAAATTCCCCTTACTGGAAAATTGAAAATTTGATACATAGAGAAACAAAAGCTCCCTGTGTTTCTCTAAGCTTAAAAGGGGCCACGAGCTTAAGGTTCGGTACACCACTTTGCCAAAATGCAGCAGAGAGGCAGAGGTATGGGAGCCAGATAAAACTTTTTATGCTTGGGTTTTGGATCCAGGAGAAAAGATTGATGGGGCTGATCACGTTCCCTTGGCTGTGCTGTTGGCTTAGAAATGCCCTGAACACGGGAAGATCGGTGAGAAAAAGGAGCGAGCTGGACCAAGTCAGCTCTTCCTGACAACTCCCTCTTGTTCTCCGACGTGGGGAATTTTCTTTGCTCCTTCTGCACCAGGTATTATAGAAGAGCTGTGAACTCCAGCAGAGATGAGACCTTCCCACGGGCTGTTAGGGTTTTTCCTTGTCAGTTCTCAACTGAGGCGAGTGGAGCGGCTTCCACCCGCTCTACAAGCAGGAGAGATGGTGGTGTGGGCCTGGCTAGTAAGACCATCGGTTGTGTATATATGTTTTGAGTCATAGTGCTCAAAACAGAATACTCCATCTTTGGGGAGGTGAGGATCTTAAAATTTGCATGTCACTGGTTTGCAGATGTCCGTGGTTGTTGTGTGCATTGATTTGAGGTCATACTGAAAGACAACATGATTTCGATTCAAGCAAGAATTTGCTGCGTTTAAGAGTACGTGGAAGGTGCCCACTGCCCATGCTGTGTGGTGAATAAGGCCATCTTGAATAAGAAATTTTTTGGGTTTTGTTGTTGTCTCTTTTATTTTTCAAGCTGATTTACAGACTAAGCAGGCCCACCCACTTTTTCTTTTTAATTACAATTAGTTAAAGTTAATATATAGGAATTGCTTTGGAAGTATTTGCTTTATGCATTTTCGTCTAGTTACTTACCCTAGTCAGTGGATCTATTCAGCAGCTGCATTATGCTTTAGGATTAATTGATCTGTTCTCCTATAAGACAGTTGGCAGATCCTTGCTAGATCTGCCTCTTTGTTGTGCTCTCTCTGGTCTTTGAGTCACCTGGTGAGAATATTGGCTCCCTGTTAAGAATATTTTGTCTTCAGTCAGGTTCTCTTTCCTTTCACAATTCCACCTTAAAGTGAATTCATGTACTTGGAGCCACTTACAAGTTACAAAATCCATGTCTGGTTTTACCACATGATTCTGGATCTTAAAAATGAGAGCATTCCGTGAAGGGCAGTGATAAGATGTAAAAGTTAATCTAGAACAAGCACAGAAGATATGCAGCATTGTTTCTGTTATATCAGAGGAGTTTTGACAGCACTACAGTAATGCAAACTAGCAGCAGGATCTCTAGGAATGTTCTTTTTACAGCTGTACTGGACTTAGGCAAAAGGAGATCACTGTTCATCTTCAACACAAAGTTCTGGACCTAAGCAGCACTTAAAGGCAGCAGCTTTCCATGGTAGCAGAGATCCTTCTGGCATATTTTTGTCCAACTCAATATCTTGTGATAGAGAAATCCTTCACAGCAAAAGCTGGAAGACAAGTTGAAAGTACTGCAAAGGGAAGCACTGTAAGCTTGGTGGTATGAGGTATATTACATTATGTTGTGGGCAAAGATTTGAACAATTCATTCCAGACAAACCTTATCAAGCCTCTCGCTGCCTGTTCTTACTGTACCTCCCCTAATGCACACACAGATAAGTTGTTTCAACACTCAAAGCAGCACTTGGGGCAGAGACTCCGAGCTACTTCATTCCCCATTCTTTGTCATGCTCATGATGGTGTCTTTTCACCCTCACATTTCTGTGTATGTTCATTACACTGCCAGATGTACAAAAGCAGAAAAATAAATAGTGTTCAGGTTGATTCATGTACTTGGTTTTCTAAGGACCCTTTTCTTTCAACATTGTGGAGGTTACCAAAATGAGGCTTCAGAGATGTTTTAAATGTCAAATGTATCCCTACCTGTTTGCAGTGAATCTGTCAGGATGATCATTTGCACTGGTTTTGACCATGTTGCCGAACAATATGATTTAAAAAAAAAAGTGGTGGTGCTTTGCTTCAAGTCTTCCACTTCAAAAGCATCTAAGACAAAGGTATAGTGCAGTGTTTGACATTCTCATTTCCTGGCAGTAGATTTTGGGGCAGCATGAGCAGGTGAGGGTTATTTTTTCATTTCTGCTCTATGAGTATGTAATGAGCAGTAGTAAACATTATCCTGTTAGCAGCTGCATTTCTTCCTAGCTGGGCTTTGAACATGTTTCTTCTTTATCTTCTATCCAGGCAGATGTTTGTATTGGTGTTCTGTACTACACCTGTGTCTTGTACACTGGGTCACAGGCAGTTACTGAGTGCACCCTTGCTAATCCCATACCCAGTGCACCCTGGCAATTATTTACCAATTATTTGCTTCTTCTTATAAAGCCCTCTCTTTCTCAATGTGTGAGTTGATACTGGTACAAGTGCTGTATAGAAAAGACATGCAAAAGTGAAAACATACATCTTTCCATCTCCAAGCATAATTCAGACCGAAGAATGTGTTAATAGCACTCTGAAGAAAATAAAAATAACTCTCTACTGCTGCTGAACATGAGTTTGATGTTATTTTGAGGAGGAAAATAACCCACTTAATAAGAAATACCTAGTTGCTTGTTACCAGCCAGATTAGCAGTTATTTCTTAAGACTGATACTTAATTTAAAAGAGAGCATGTTTTAAAAAACTGTTTCAGCTGAGAGGGAATGAGCAATCACCAATCTCTGTAGAAGTGATTCTGCCAGCCGTGGGAGCAGTGCTCTGCCGTAGGTATGAAATCTCACCAAGCATGCAGTAAGGCTATGGAGCAGGAGAGAGCCCTCAGCAAGTGCCTTAGACAACTAGATGAATATAGGCTTTGAGAGTTAGCATCTTCAGGCAAGACCTAACATCATAGAGATTTGTGGAATACAAATTTTCTCTTGCTTGCTATAATCCTTTTGTGAGCAGGCAATACATACCAGTTTGCATCATGACTGGTGCGTCTTATAGCTCATTGATTTCTGCAGGGTCTTGATTGTAGTTGCACCCAACAAATGAGCAGTTGAGGACAGGAGCTTGTGTTAAAAGCAGACTGCAGAATTCAATGGGAAGAAAAGTTTTCAGAATGATCATAATTTGAAGGTAGCACTTGGGAGAAACTGCAAGAAGTAATTCCCCTGGTATCAGACCACACGCTGGGAATAAGGAGGGGGTGCATCCTGCTGGCCAGGCTCAGGGCAGGTAAATGGCTTTTCTGTGCCTCATGGCACGAGTGGAGAACGACTCACACATGGGAGGGAAAATCGTAGGAGAAATCCTGGCGATAGCTGCTATTGTTATACAGGTTCCCAGTTTGTTCCTAGACTCACACTGCTGAAATTTCTTGGCAGCCTTCCACGCTGGCTGGTTCTTTGCAGAAGCCATGCTCTCTAGGACAGTGCAATAAATCACCGAGCCATCTTTGCACAGTGGAAGGTGGTCCACAAAGTTTTTGTAAAGAGCAGATGTGCAGAGACCTGTTTGTGGGCTGATGGTGAGCATCAGCACCGTGGGCCGGAGCAGTCCAAGGCAGCCCCGGCGCAGCTGGCCGGGTCGCTGTGTTTACACAAACACCCGGTGCTGTGGTTCTTCACCACCGCCACGTTCTGTGCTTTCCAGAACTGACACAGTAGCAGAGACGAGATCATCCATTAGGGATTTTTTTTCCCACAAAAGGCTATGTAGCTCTTCACTTTAAGAAGCTTTAGGGTGGCTGATAGGATATGGAGAATGCTGGCTGTCAAATGACATGCTGGGTGCAAGCGCCCTGAGCGGTTTGCCTCTCTCATTTATAACGTGTGCATTTACTCTGCACTCAGAAAAATTCTGGAGATAATGTGAAAAGTTTTGACTTAGGGGCTGTAAAGCTATAATGGAATGACATATTTGAAAAATATGTGATACAAAAAAGGAAGTACGTGCTTCAATGTTATGTGCAATTTCTATTGCTTTATTGCAGCTTCTAACATGCTAAATTTAGGGTATGCACTGTTGTTCATTGATGCTTGAATGTGTTTAGGCTACAGGTGGATAGTTCTATTTTATATCAGTGTAGATGCTCACAATCTCAGATAAAAGAAGGAAGCCACCACCTCTCGGCTTGTGTCCTGGGTTTGCCCCCTTTCGACTATTTAAAGCCATCCAGTAACGATTGCATAAACAGCAGGGTCTTGAAACTGGTCACATAGAGTGATAACTACACTGAAAGGTGTATTTAAATGCTCTTTGTGGGGAAAGTACTTTGTAAATAGGCTTTGCCTTTGAATAACTATCACTTTGCAAGTGAACAATTAATTGAGTACTCTTAACAAACTTGGAGTACTCTTAACAAACTAAACTTAATTTATTAGGCTTCTAACATATTTTGAAGATTTTTTTAAGACTAATACTGCTACTGCAGAAATGGAATTAGTTGTCTTTTGACATATTTTTTGAAGTAATACTCACTCTGTTCTATTTAGCAGGTAAGATGGTGAAAGGTCATTTTTCCCCAAATTCCCCTTTTGTATACTGATAACATTTCTCATAATTCTCCTTCATTTTGGGTTCTTGATAAAGAGCCTCTTAGCAGGCAGCATACAGATACACGTGTTAGTGTAATACGTTGCATTACATTCCCGAGTGAAAGGAAACTCCTTTTGCATCATTTTTTTCTTCTGTGCTCAGGGCACCCTAACAAGTGTAGCTGACAAGAAAACAGAGGAGGATGGGGGAAGGAGCTTGGGAAACCTGTGCTCTGTTTCCACTCCCACTGTTGATCCAGGCCAAGAGAATTGCTGTTTTTAAAGTGAAAGTGGGATTTTTTTATTCCAAGGGGAATTGCAAGCAGGAGCAAATTCTACTCCAAAAATGATCAAAATACTTAATCCTGACGAGCTTTGAAGAGTGCTTCAGAAACAGCCATTTTTCTTATAGCTGGGATTGCTGTCCACCTGTTTCCCAAGCTCAGTTGCTGAGACTTCTGTGTGCTCATCTTTGGGCTGCGTAGCAGATTGGGTTTACCAGGTACTGAGAAGCTGAGAAACTGGCAATTGAAACTTTCCTGAGGGATGCTTTTGTTTTAGTTGAAATTGCTTATATTTAAATATGAAAATTAAGAAAATTTTTGCCAACTTTGTTGATCAGTTTTCATAAGTCTTGCACTTGTCATGTTCCAGGACAGAATAATATTAAATCAGATGTAATATTTTAGTGTTTGTCCCTTGGAGTTTTACTGGGTTTTTCTCTTTCTCTCTCTTTTTTTTTTTTTTTTTTTTTTTTTTTCTCTAGCCAGCAAGCCTAGCCCTGAAAAGGCAACTGGTCTGCTTTAACTGGTCTATATACTGAGAGAGTCCCAGCTTATATCTATAACATGGTGTCTATACTACGATTTTAACTAAAATCCTATACTAGGATTTTAACTGCATGGAATTCTTTTCTATAAAGCACCGTTTTCTGGCTTGCTCTGTGATTTTGTGGTGCCATGGAAAATACAGGGCAAATAGAACAACATCATGCTTTAAACTGTTGACCTTTTTTGTCACTTCCATCTATGTATGAGTTTGCATTCCATAATTATATAGTCTACATATTGTTTCATTTTGCATAAAGGGTACTAGTATATAAAATAAAGTGATTTGTGTGTCTGTTATAATGGGATGTCCTTTTGTCATTTTCCTCACACGTGTATAATACATTTTAGGTATGGGAAAATTGTATCCACGAAGGCTATTTTGGACAAGACTACAAACAAATGCAAAGGTACGTATATTTTCCTTTATACTGCCTTCCCCTGAAAGTCGTAACTGACTCTATAAAATACACTGATGTTGTATCTTAAGTGGTTTTTACCTGCGTTGGGTTGGGTGTTTTTTCCCATTCTTGTTCCTAAACGAGCTTTATTCTTGCTGGTGGTTGGTGTATTCCATGCATTTGCCTCCAGTGGCGCTGGCAGACAGCCGGTGTCGGTGGCACAGCCAAGCCGGAGTGAGGCTGACGTGCACAGTGCTGGCTGGCAGCGCGCCTCTGTTTTAAAAACAAAAATGGAGTTAAAAGCAGCTTTTCCCCTTTGGCCTGGAGAAACTAGGGAAGCTTGCAGATGACCGTTCAGCTATACTAAGCATCTTAAAAAATTATACATTGTGGAAATAAGCTCCATTGATTAGTGTAGCTTGAAGCAGCACTTAATTACATGTTCAAGTGCTCTAATTGTGTTTTGTTATGTTCTATTGAATGTATTGGGAGCAAAGAGAGGGTTCATTTTCAATGAAGTAATTGCAGCTGGAAAAAAAAAAAAATAGAACTCCTCTAGATAAGCTGGATACATCAGTTCATGGATTTTCATCACTCACTGCAATTGCAGTGATTCAGATCCCAGCACATTTGTGGTGGGAGAAGGTGTGGTAGCAGACTCTGAAATACCAGATTTTAGACTTTAATTTTTTACAATTAAGAGGATAATTTCTAAGCAAAGTGAAATATTAAGTCATCTGACTGAGCAGTGTTAGTAAGCATATAATGCCCATGAATGAGCAGAAAACTGACAGGCAGAGGGAGGAGAGTTTGTCATTAATTAAGACAAAGCTTTTGTGCAGAACTTGGAAGTTGTGCAGGAGATAGCTTCTCAACTCCCCATCTTAAACAAATTAAAGAGGCACTGACAGTTCGGAAACCGAAATTTCTAGAAAATTTTTTCCTAGCTTGTATGGAGATGTCATTGTGACTAGGAAAGAGGAGATGTCATTTTCAATGATTTTAATTAGTTAATGCCTATGATTGCACTTAACTGATTTAGTCTGTCCATTCTGTCAGTTCCTGAAGTGTTCAGTAGTCCTTTCAGAGATAAAAAATTTCTCACATTAATTCTTTAAGAGATTTAAGATGATTTTTCAGTGCAGAATTTAAATCCCACCGATGAAAAGAGGTAGCTAACAGCCTGTTGTGACAATACACTGCAAGGTAGGGCTTCAGGGAAGCTCCCTGTGTGTCGCTGTAATTGCAACGGGAACATAAGTAAGCAGAATGCAAATATCTAACTGGAATTTAACCAAAAGATTGACAGCATCTCTGGCTTTTGCCAAAAAACACACCATGGAGTTTCAGCTAAGTGAACAATGAGCAGTTGCGTTTCTCTGTCATCTGGCAGGTGGCAAAGCCAGCTTTGATGCTTGGTGTCAGTGTGTAACTCTGTATTACACCCCGCAGTGTGTCGGTGATAACCCAGGCTGCCATGGGTGTGGAGAGCTAGTTTGGGCTATGATGGGAAGTTAGTCTTGCCTTGGCAGCACAAAACTTGCTATGAGCTAATTCACTTTGTTTCATGTCAGGGTTTAACAATCCACACCACCACGTGTTACACAAAACAATATGCTGCTTTCTTCAACTTCTTGGCAGCATAAATAAACTTGCACTGATGTACAAGGCTGCTTGAGTTGTTTTTCCTAAGTTAAGAGCTTTAAAGCTTATTCTGTTATAACATTAGACAACGTTTTGTAAGTATAGTTATATTGTAAGAGCATAGTAATATATTTTGAAGAAATATTTCCATTTTCTACTCCTCCAGAGGATATTTCATTGTTAGATTTTTTATTTGTTTTCTTTTACCCCAACTTTAACTTTGGAAAGGGATTTTATTAATACTTGGGCAGTTCACTGGTGGAAAACAAGGGAATTGAAAAATGCATAATGAGGTTTGCAATAATATCTAGTGGAAGTAACTTCCAAACTCTGACTGCCTCTTGGTGAGCCTTGAGCCTCCAATTCCCAGGCTGGATTAAAAGTCCCAGCCTGTAGGGTCAGTGTCTGTTAAGGCCAAGGTATGTTGCTATTTGGACATCCTGGAATCCCTTAGTTACATGTTCTTCTTCAGAATAAGAAAAGAGGTTATTGCAAGTATATGGAATTTGTTTCAATTGGTGTTGAGCTTATTTTTATATTTAAAGATTGCATTGTGTGGCATAGAAAATGCTTGTAGGACAGTTTTTTACCTTCTTTCAATAATAGGAAAAACCATTTGCTTTCACTGAAGCTGGGTTTTCACTCACTTTTAAATTTAACTGTCTTTTATGTATATACAATCAGATAAGTAATTTACCAAAAATTGAGTAGATATGTGTCTTTTAAACTAAATTCCTCTCCTGATTTTAAATAAATGAAAAGTGACTTACAGACTTACATTTATTCAAACTATGATAAGAATTTACTTTGTGAAAATTAACAGATGATGCTTTATTTGGTGATCTCTGAAATAATCAGCTGTAAGAAGTTACATACCAGATAATACAAAGCAAAGCACTATACTGCTTGTTAGTAATTTGGCCAAAATTCTGATAATGAGTGGGCTTGGAAATGAATTTTTTCCACTAGGGCAGATCTCCACCAGTTCAAAGTCCAAGAACTTTGCTGGATTTTTTGGTGGGGTGGGGGACACTGTAAAGAACTTGGGTTCAAATTGTCCCTCTTCATCAACAAGAAAATTGTATTAACCATGCCAGTAGCATGGCTGTTGGCTGTGAGGTGTTTGTTTATAAGCTGGTTGCTGTCTCATTAACAAAATGATGGTTTTTTCTTTCAGGTTACGGTTTTGTTGACTTTGACAGCCCAGCAGCTGCTCAGAAGGCAGTTTCTGCTTTAAAGGCCAGCGGAGTCCAAGCACAGATGGCAAAGGTGAGTTAAAATAACCAGCTAATTCTTGCAATGGGTTGTGAAGGTGAACAAGTTTGTACAGTGGCACAACAAGGGCAGTGTGGATTTTCCAGCTGCAGAGCCCTTAACAGAGAGCACAGTCCTCAAGCTGCATGATTATTGAGGTAATAAAATGGAGACTTTTGACTGCCATATCTTAAATAATCTCAACTAATTAAATAAAGAAGCATGATATTGTAAAGTCTTCAAACTGATCCCGTTGCATTTATCAGTTTATTCATAATAGTCTTCTCCATTGGCTTTATCAAACAAATATTTAGCAATCATTTGTAAAACCTGCAGTAGACTTAATTAATTGGTTTACAGCACAAAGGTATGAAAGGTTTCAAAGATTATCTGTTTGTTACTGAGGTTAGAAGCCTTGTGATTAAGGGATTAATTTTTGAGTATACCATGGCAAAATTTAACCTTTGAACTTTGTTTCAGTCCTTTTAGTATAGTTTCTGCTAATATCAGTAAAATTTGAACCTGAGCATTCATGATAAATGTCCTGAAATTCTTAGCCACCTCTTGGCTGACCTACTTTTGCATCAAGCAAAACCAAGAATTACTAAAAAATAACAGAATGGGAGCTATCTTTTTTTTCCTCTAATTTTTAATGAACCTTGCCTCTGAACCAGCTTAGTAGCCAAACGTGGTCTTCAGTGCTCTTTTATGAAATTGGGGAAATGATACGTTAGTAGTGATACTGTCATGCATATTTGTTGGGTCAGATGGCCTGGTTCCAAAAGGCAGCCATAAACTCCTCTACAAATTTGTTAACTAAAGAAAATATTACCAGTATAATCTGTTGATATAATTCTGGAACCTCTTAAAGCAAATTTATTTTTTAGTTTGAAAATTATATACTAATTAAAAAAACCCTGAAATCTAGTAATCTCAGAGGCTTTTTTATTAAAGTAGTCTGCAAAAAATCTAGCAAATCTTTTATAGTTATCCACTAGGTACAGATTTTTTTCAGATGAGATATTTTCCACAGCTTCTCAGCTGAAGAGAACAGTTAAGCTAACAACATAAATGTCTTTGGATGGATTCCAGGGCAACAAAATGGAAACCATATGTTTCATACTTAATGCGTGTTTCATTACAGCCATGACACAAACATACATGCTCACTGGAAAACACTTGAGGTTTTTTTTCCTTTTATAAGGTTTTACGTATGCTTAATAAAAGCCATTTACTTAATCTTGGGGTTTTAGGTGATCTCTTTAAAATATACCCCAGATTTTTCAAAGTTCTGTCTGCCATCTTTCGAATATGATATCTAGATAGGAGCTGCAAAAAGAGATTTTGAAGTCATGTAAATTCATTTTCTTAATAAACTTTGATGCTTGTTTTAGTTGTTTTCTTGAGTAGATGGAGAAGCTCTAATAACTATACTAACCTAGTGAATAGTTTCTTAATCTTTTTTATCGTATATATTTCTGACTCATTTCCTCTGACAGTTGCAAGATCAGTAATATTTCTTTTTGTTATCATTAATGAAAAAATGTGCACCAAAATATCCTACAATTTTGGGAGTTTTTCTGACCCTGTCTCAAGCTTGATGACCTGTGGGAAACCTTAACTATGAGGTTTGAATTCCAGTGAAACTTGTTCTGCTTCTTAACACAGAGAGGGTGTTTGAATTACTAAAAAGACCAATCCCAAAACCAGCCCAATGAACAGTACCACAACAGTCACTAGTGACTGAGTTGAATGCTTTGATTTTTGTCTATTTTGAGCCATTGGATTAATCTTTTTTTTCTCCCCCCCTGGGCAGCGCTGCTCTCCTTTTGTCTGAAAAATCCTATCTCTGCTTAGGTGCCCCAAACTGGGAATGGCCGGTCATAGTTGCTTTGGCAAGATTAGCTAATCACACCCTTCACACGCAAGACACTATAAAAGTTTGCGTTTGTGCGTTTAGGATTTTATCCTTTTGCGTGTGACCACCTGTGCCATGGGGTGGTGGTCCTGCAGTGACACTGCTCCAGGCTTAATTCTGAGTGCCACAGAGAAGGATTTGAGGAGTTTCCTGGCTGTCTGGGCAATTGATTTCCTTACTGGCCACCGCAGCTGCTGCAGTTTCAAGGAGGAAATCCATGCCTGGTGGAGTGGTTTATCCGTGGGGAGGTGTTGTAATTACTCTGTGCCCAGGGTGTCAGGAGCAGCACGGCTCCTCAGTGCTCTCACCCTCCTCCCAGCCGTGGTTTCTGACCCGCAGCTGAACAGGGAGGAAAGTGCTGAAGCCATGTTCTGACTCTGGCTGCCAGAGTAAAGTCCTTTTTGCAGTGTCCTGCTGTAGCTCTAGGTCAGTGAGTTAAAAACTACTCACGTCAGCAATTTCATCTGCGATCCTACTTTAGTGGAAGTGGTTCAGATTTTTATATATTAAAATTTTTGTTGTGTTGTAGAGATAACTTCAAATTACAGTGATATTATTTTTTTAACATTAAGCAGTGAATTACATTATTATTGTTGTTATTATTATTTTCCTATCCATGGGGTAAAAGCATGCTGTACTTGTCTACATCCAAGTTGATCTGACATGAGAAAAATCCCACTTGCTATGTTCTACTGCTGCTGAGCAGAGTGGGAAGGCCCAGGGCCCAAGTTCCAGCTTCAAGCCAAATCCTGCCAAATCTGTTCCAGGGTCACTGTTGGTGGAGCAGTGGCCACCGCTCAGGAGATGCCACAATAATGGTACCCTGCGTCAGTCCATTGCTCATGAAATACCATGTCTTCAACAATTCTGCTCTTTCTGAGGTCTGCATTGGGAACCCTTGGCTAAGACAAAGCACCCTGGGCAGAGTTCTGCTTTGTGCGGGTTACCGGTGTCTTCTGGTCACTGCTGAAACAAATGTTTCCAATGTTTCCTTTTGGCCAGAAAAAGTGGCTAAGAGCTCACGTAAGATAATTGCATGGCCAGAGGACGGGAGTAGTTTTTGGATGGAAATTTAAAATGGATTTAACAAGCTATTGCCCCTCTCCTCTTTTCCACTTGAGTATTGCTAGTGGTAACTCCATCTTTTTCAGGGTATGTGGGTGGCTATGGGAGGGGATCAGGTGATGTGAGCTGTACTGGTAGCCAGCTTATGTCAGGTCTCACCAGTACAAACCAGTAGATTATCTCTTACTCAACAGATCAAAGAACAAATACATGTCTTGCAAGTGTAGTGTTATTTCTAAGCTAGTTAGTAACTGCTGGGTGTCCAATTTTTTTTTCATTCCTTTCAATTTATCAAAATTTATTTTCTTAGTTTATTGTTCTTGCTTCCTAGAGGAGTGATTATAAACCAATATTCATAAGTTCAAAAGCTGTGGTTTTGTAGAGCTGTGCAGTCTTAGATAAGATTAGCAGTAGTATTGAAAAGCTCGGACCATTTTGTTTGTTGGAAAAATTGCGGCTGCTGTCAGAGTGATTCTTGAGAGCCCTCTTCTCTTCCCACCACCCCACAGGTAAAAGTGAGATAACTCTAGGTTTCTACATTATTCAGAGCCAATAGAAAGTGACTGTGTATAGGAAGATAGATGCACACAGAAAATCCACTATATATTGGTATTTTGAATGGAGATTTAAAATTCTGAGAGTCTGAGAAGTGGTGAGGTATAAATGCTATGGAGGTATCAGACACCTAAGTTCTTATAGGCTTTTGACTTTGAGGTTAAGGTGAAGCATTCAAGTCACTGCTCAGACCAAGTTCTGTCCCATCAAACGGTGTCAGCTGTATTCACCTGTAGCTACTGAAGCAACTGTTTCAAATGGAGAGTTGACTAATTCCTACTTTCTGGATATAAACCAACGTATAAATATAAAAGGTAAAAAAGAGCTACTAAATAAGAATGGTTAATAAACCCCACAGTTCTCATCTTTCTGTCCAGCAAACTTAATACAGGAAGAGAATCATTGTGTTTGTAGCCCAGATAAAGTCAGCAAGAGAATATCTATATTTTACTGACAGCAATGTAGAGCTGCACAAGCCAGCTAGAATACCAGAGTGGCTCTGCCAGACTTCATTGAGGGTTAACTCTTTCCTGGCATGGCAGGGACATTTGTACAACTGAATTGTCCATCTCCCGGTAGATTGACAGATTTCTGAGATAATAGTGAATAGTTTTATATCTACTAAAACTGTTCTACGTAAGGAATTACCACTTTTTGCAAAGAGCTTGCAATGTACTTTAGGCATCACAAGAAGGATTAATGGACATTCTCACAATTGAACTTCAACCATGTGTTTAAAATTAGTGTAGTGTCCTCTCTTTAAAATGATTTAGCTGTCCAAGTCCAACACAGCTGCTATGGACTCATTGAGCCTGATTCTCCACACTTTGTTGTTGAAGACCTTGTCTTCTCATGTCTCTTCAATTCTCTCTCCTCATTAGATTCGTAGTTCTGTATGTACAACTTTGCTATAAGACAGTCAAGATAATTTATAACTTAAATGGTTGATATTCATTATTTTCCAGTTTGTGTTTTCCTGTCGTTTTTTCCATATGGAAGCATAAAGAAAACATATACTACTTAAAACAGAAGCCATGAAAGTAGTCCATGGACATGGAAGATTTCTGTGGTCAGTGGGACTTGTTAATTTGAGCCAAGGAATGCTGTTCTATGTACTAATGTGCATTTTTGTGGGAAGACTCACTGTTTATCCATTCGAAGATTTCCCCAGAGTTGCACATTTTTAGGACTTAGGGCTTCAGATTCATAATGTTACAATTTCCTCCTCCTTAAAGTCTTTGCTTCCGCTGACACCATGAAGTGTGGTCCTGCTTATTTGTATTAGCTCTCACATTAACATATCACTAAATACTTTCAAATATTTTAAGCTTGTGCAAAAAATTAGGGCCATCTTAACAATTGTTTCTTATTTGAATTGTGTCAGAATAACAATGTGTTAACAATGTAAAGGATGTTCTCCCATCACATACTGACTTCCACCATTCTTTTGACACAATCTGCATTTTCTGGAGTGGTCTATAGGCCCTCAAGGCATCAGACCAAATTCTGAAACTTGTTATGTGGGAGTGGGGTTTAGTTTATGATGAATATGAGCCAATTGTCTGAGTTCATGTTGTTCTAGAGTGCAGAGATGACCTGAATTTGCCATCTTTATATTTTTCACTTACAGTTCAAAGGCAGAACTGTCATGTACTCTCCACATGCAGGTAGCTTTATCTTTCTTTCCTATGTTTTTATACTTTAAGCTTAACTCTAGGTGACTTTTTTTCCCAAGTGTATTTGAGAAAGATGAATTGTCTTCACTGTATGAAGTGTGAACTTCAGGAGGAAGAAGTTGCTTAGCTGCTTGTCCTCGTCTCTGTAACAGAAATCAAGGCTTTTCCACATCTAATAAGCATAATGTATTGAAGGCAGCCCTTCCTTTATGTTGCTGATGAAGAACATGGTTTTAAATGAGCAAAAATGAGAAACAACAAACTTTTAAGTTCAGTCATGTATTGCTTATAGTACTTGTCTTCACTGTGACGACCTTCTGGAGAATTAAATCAGTTTTCATTCCTACAGGGCAAACCAAGAAAAATAGTTTAGGTTACCATGGTGCTAGTGCACTTAATCTAACTGGAGAAGGTAGGCACGTTACAATTTTTTATTCTGCATCTGGGCTTGTGAATGCCAAAGAACAGATGACAGGCAAACTGGAGCTAGCTCAAGCAGATTTCTGCAGCAGTTTTTAGCAACTGTCTTGAAAAGTCTTCTTTTAACGTAGTTTGTACTACTTTTTGTAGGCACTAGTATTAAATCTTACTGTAACACGTTTTAAATAAACATAATATATTTTTCTCCTTATGTTTGTAGAATATAAGAATGTTCTTAAGAGTCATTATAAAATAAATTGAAGGTAAGCCAAATTTTGCTTACCTGAAAGCTAAATGACTGTCATGTCAGGAATTGCAAGTGCACTAAACAGACAGTTTAACAACCACTTGCCTTGAGTAAAGAGCTTCAACCTACACGAGTCTTATCTCAGTTGCTGGGTAGTGCTGTGCCTTGTTCTGACAAGGGTCCGGTGCCTTCTTATGAACTGTGGTGGGCTCATTCAGAGCTCCCAGGGAGCACCTTCGTGCCCTTCTGGCAAAGGCAAAGCGAAATCGCTGAGAAATAAAAAAGGAATGTATTAATGCAGTGATGGTCAGACTGATCACAATGCTTTTTGTAGTTAAATTCCTTTTCTTAATACAGATGTGCCTGTAAAAGTAAATGTTTAGTGTATCAATCATATGCAGTTCTGGAGATCAAGTGAAGATTATGGTAGTGATTTCTCCCTGAATTGTGTTGTTTACAGTCCGTGGTCAGACAGTATTAAAACTGTGGCTAAAACAGACATATTTCAGTGAGACACTGGCCAATTGTAAATTTTGAAGTAGTATCTATATGAAGACAGACAAGCATTTAATCCATTCCCTGACAGGCAGAGGATCTTCCATGCTGTGAGCAGAGCCTAGTCACATGTTTCTGAATGGCTATCTGTTCACTCTGACCTTACACAGAGCAACAGAAAACAGATGTCTTTGCGTTTTGCCAAGTTTCTTGCTCGCAATTTAGGAACAATTCCACACGCACAGGGAGGGTTTTTTGTTAATTTCTTGCAGATGATGGTAGAGCACTTCACATTATGCAGGAATCCTGATCACCTCTTTCTACAGAAATAAATATTAACAGTTGATCATTCCCATCACTTTTATAAGAAATGCTGTGTCTTATAAGAGCTCTTTGGGAAAAAGCAACGTGTTACGTTCTGGTAGAGAACTTCTGGAGACACAGCTGAAGGTGTTTGGTGAGAAAAGACTGATAGAAACTTGATGACTTGCATTGCTAAAAACAAGACTTACTAGTCTCCTCAGTAATATGGATACTTACAGTAGCCCACAAATTGCCTGGCATTGCCCATAAACTAAAAATGCTGAGCAATTTCAGCATCTTTCAGGATATGCTGATGGTTCTGTTAACTAAGAAAAACCCTGCATGAGATATGAAGACACTCAAATTAAGCAGTTTTCCTACATTTTATAAAATTGGGGGAAAAAATACATTCAGTAGTTTATATATTAATGAAGGCTTGCTGCCCAAAATTAGGGAACTTCCCACTGACTTTAGCAAATCTTTTTGATCATTTCCATTAAATAGTGCAAATAATTTCAAGAGATTTAAGGTATATAAGGGGAAAGTGGCTTATACAATTTCATGGATTTTAAGCAGAGGAACACCTACCTTTAAATCCTAAGAATGATTACAGTGTATAGGCAAGGTTTGAGCTGAGTTATGTTGGAAGGTATTTTTGCTGGTTTCACTTTATTTTTCTTAATTCCAGAAGAGGAATTAAAAACTCAGGTATCAAAGGATTTCTTTTTCTCTCCTGAGACAGAGCAGTAATAACCCTGTGAATTAAGCTATCATGAGACAGGTTTTGATAAGGAAGAAAGTCACAGAACTTAAAGTACTAAACTCCTGCTTGCCAGAGAGAGAGATGGATGACTTTCTCCTCTCGTTTGTCTTTCTCAAACTTTCTGAATTTTAACTGTTAACCTGTAACCATTTTCCATCACAAAATCTTGTATAAAGACCAACAGCTGTTTGTACAGTGCTTTTTGTGTAAGGCAGCATAGAGCTGGAATGGGAATCCTAGTTGTGGCTGCTATTTGGAAGTCAGCTTGGAAATCCAGTGTGTTCTAAGGGGAGGGAACAAACTTGCTGCTTACGATCTCCCAAAACATACCCAGATAGCTGTTTCAAGATTCGATAGCCTTGTGAACAGGACAGAAGCTGCATGGTGGAATAACTCATTCACAGGAAGAGAGGAGGTGTTTTGCACATTAATTGGTGTAAGTCCTCCTCTGTCAAACCATATAGAAGAATTCCAAATGCACTCTAGAAAAAGTTCAGTCTTGCTTTGCATCTATGCCAACAGTAGTAGGGGTTGCAAATGAGTGTTGTAAATGAGCCCTTTTCTGAAGCAATGGCAGTCTCTTTCTTCTTTTGAAAAGTGAAGAAGTGGGTTAAATTAATCTGTCCTGACCTAGTTGGACTTGTTCTTTATGGGCCCCTTCCAACTTGAGCTATTCTGTGGTTCTGTGATTTATCCTTATAGCTAAACTGCTGCTGTTCCCCAGGGTGGCCGTGGGTTTGCACCTGCAGTGCAGATACCACCTCAATGCACTGTGGAATGTGTTTGTTGGCATTTCAACTATTTTGCTGGAAGAGTTACAGATGGAAGAAATTTCAAGTTGTGTTCCAGGATTTCAGTGAGACATCCTCATCCGTTGGCAGCTTTTTTGCTGTTCGTTTCCCTTCTGTGCCTGCCATCTTTACCAGTTCTAGCTATGGACGTGTGTAGAAGAGTCTTCAGACTTCCCTTTGTCTGCTGTGGTCTGTGTGTTCCATCAAAGGATCACATCAGAAGTAACTGTACCCATGGGAGTGTTCAGGCTGTACTAGGCTGATGTGGAGAAAGGGTCAGGAAAGCAGAAGTCCTTTCCAGTCAGACATTCAGCATGCCCATGACCAAACCCCAGTAATTAATAACTCAAATAATGCAAAAAAAGATTGTTTCACGGACCACAAGTAAAATTTTTCCATCACAAAATGCTTTCTGTTCAGGGAAAACAATTTCCTTAGAACAGTTTCCTCAGATGCACTTCTTTTTTCTCTTTTCTCTCAAGAGCTTTGTAATGTGGGTTAGTGGTGAGGTTGCTAATACTCTTCCAAAGTGGAGCGTTGCCTTCCCTAACAATAGTGTTACATGATTTTGTGGCAGGAAGTTTTCTCTGGTGGGTGGATAAGTACAAGCATCTAATGTGCAGTGAATGGCAGCAGGTCCTTGTGCCCCTTTAGGCAGGGAAGGTTCCTGGTCTCATCCTGAATGCAGTGCCGGGAAAATGTGGGAATCTGCTGAGCCCTGGGCTGCAACAGGAGCACAAGAGAAGGAGAGTGTGCTCTACCCACTTAACCTGAACAGGTCTCTCTGAGTTTCTGCGCTTGACTGAATTTCTTTCTCTGCTGGGTGATTCTGAATGTAGTCTTTTGCTTGGTTGGGTTTTTTTGGTTTTTGTTCTTTTGGTTTTTTTTTTTTTTTTTTGTTTTTTTTTTTTGTTTTTTGCATGTAAAATACACTTTTAGTGCCAAGAACAAAATGGGGCCTTTTTTATCTTTTCAAATGTTAGATTTTTTCATGAGAATACTTTTATACTTTCTGTTATTCTAGAATGAAAGCATTAGGAAATTAAATAAAAATTTGCAAAGAGTCTGGCTTTTCAGCTGATATACTGTTTTAGATTATTTAGGGAAGTTTTAGGATATTTGCCTGCAATATATTTTACAGCCTATAATAAAAAGTAAAACATTCAAAACTTTTTCTTTCAAATACTGTTTGGAATTTCAGAAAATCTTGCTATGACTATGGCTACAAATGCAGTTTTGTAATGCCAGTGCTTGAAACCTCTAAATAGAACTCATTAAAGAAGGAACTCATTGCTAATAGAACTCATTAAAGAAGGAAGTTAAGCATACATATCTCAGGGTGCAAAACAAAATTGCTTAATACTAAGTAACAAACCAGTTCTAACACTGAAAGCTGTTCTACAGCTCACATTCCTGCCTGAGGAAATTTGAGCTGAATGTCAAGATGTAACTACTGTAATGCTGCCCAGCAATCAGGATTAATATTAATGCCAGCTCTGGTCTCACAGTGAATCCATTTTCTTGTCTTCTCTTTCTGTTGATTTTTCTAATTTAAAAAAGAATTCAGATATCCTATGATAAGATAATTTGAACCCCCAAACTTGTCTGTGTACTATATAGATTCAGTATTATTTTGGAAGGGAGATGTCTCGACTAGGTAACAAAAGAGAAATCGTACAGGGTAATCAAATGCCATTTGTAATGGACCATAAAGGGGCCAATGAGGCAGCACCTGGGAGCTGGGAAAGGTTGTTTTGTAAGGTATGTGGGGTTTTGGTGTGGCTAGGAATTACAGTCATACCAGTGGCAGAGGCATGCACATCAGGAGGATATAATGGAAGAACATTTCCCTCCTGTAGGTCTTTTATTCAAATTTCTTTTAAAAGTCTTCTGTAAAACTTCAAAACATTAACTCCTTTGAACTGAATGTGAGGCTTGGGGTAAAAATGCAAATAAGTAAAGGGTTTTCAGCATAGAATTTGCTTTCCCATTTTTAATTTTCATTAGGTTTTGGAACAGGATAGTTCCTTTCTGTGCCTAAAAGGTATGACCTCCCGCCAAGCCTCAACGATTTTTTTTTTTTCCCCCCTCCTATGAAAAACTAACCCAAACTGAGAGGCAATATCCAAGACAGCAAGTTATAAAATGATGCAATATGCTACTAAAAGTACAGAGATGATATTAATATAAGGGTATCTTAAGGACAAATTGATGCCTGATCTGCATGCGAGGATATCACCATCCATCCAGTATAATCACTTCAATAAATGCTTTAATGGCAGGAAGCAAGTGATGTGGTTTTCTATGATTTTGTTTTTGTTGTCTGGTTTGATTCAAACTTCTCTGCAAGCCAGTTAGCCCTCTTGTAGAGAAGGAGAATCTATTGTGGACTATGTCATCAAATATGTTGGGACCAATAAATATGTTAGGACAGTGGGCAGAAACTGATGCACAGGGAGTTCCACCTGTAAATGAGGATTAATTTCTTTACTGTGCAGTGACTGGGCACTGGAACAGATTGCCCAGAGAAACTGTTGAGTGTTCCTCACTGATTATATCCTAGAACTGTCTGAACACAATCCTGTGCAATGTGATCTAGGATGAGCAGACATGGTCCTTTCCAACCTTACCCATTCTGTGATTCTATGAAAATTGTATATCAATAAAATTGATTTCAGATAATATCACTGCTGATGCCAGAAAAGTTCTACTGAATTTGGGCTTCCTGCAGAGACTTAAATTCATACCAGGCTAACAGTGATGACATGGAAGTTTTCCACACCTTTAAGGGTCATGTCACATCAATCTGTGTAGATTAAGAATGTGCTTCAGTACAGAGCATGGCCAGTGGTCACCAGCATGAAAGAGATGCTCCCTTGCCTCAGCTGGGAAATCTGTAGACAAACCGTGGAAATCACCAGTTTCAGCAGAAAGATTTATTTGGGGTGTCATTTTGTGGCACGTATATAGATAACACAAAGTAGCAAGTAGCTACAGGAATGGCAGAGTTGTGACTACATTTGTCTCCTCCCTAGTTGTTCATCTCCTGGCTGCCCTCCTCTCTCATTTTGTCTGTTTCTAGAGAAAGTTTTTGGAAGACTTTTGTATTGTCTGAATGCATAACGTAAAAGTTTGGTGAAAAGTCAACAATGTTCATGTGTGGAAGGAGATGACTGTCCCACTCATTTCTCTGTCACCCTATTCTTTTGGTATTATTATGGCGGTGTGCATACTCTTAAATCTGTTTTCTCATTTTTTCCTCATACTGTTTTCCAATTGTTATCCCAATCTTTTCTCTTCTTAATTTACATCTGACTTTCTTAGTGCTTTCCACTTCTTTTGCATTTCTTGTCTGCTAATTTCTTTCTTTCTTTATCTCATTTTTACTTTTTTTTCCCCATTTCCTTCCAGAAAAATTTGAAACATGGCATTTTAACATTGACTATAAATGGGTCAATTATTCACCTTTATCTCAACTTAAAAATGTCGGTGTCAGCAGTAATAGGAGAAGGGGAACTTCCTCAGGAATGCTGCAGGCAGTGGCAGAAGATGGAGGTCACTATTACTAGGAAAGAGCAGCCTTTACAAAGAGCCTGAGAAGTAAAAATCTGCACCAGAAGTTCTGTGTAATTGTTTTAAATTCAAAATGTCAGTGGCAACAACAATAACAGTTGGTTTTAATTCTCTTTCAGCAACAAGAACAAGACCCAACTAACCTATACATTTCCAACCTGCCTCTTTCAATGGATGAGCAGGAGCTTGAGAACATGCTGAAGCCCTTTGGGCAGGTCATCTCCACGAGGATACTGCGGGACTCGAGTGGGACAAGCCGTGGTGTTGGCTTTGCAAGGTACTTCAGTGGTGTTAGCTGTGCTGGCAGCCTCTTTCCTCTGTTTTGATTGAAAAGGCAAGAAAAGGTGGAAAAGGCAGAAATTACAGAAAATCATACAGTTTGTAAAAAGAAGGGAGATTGAGATGGAGTTATCCAGCAGGGTTTTGCTAATTCTTCCTTTGGTAAAGCTGTGTCTCATCTTGCTTAGATGGCTAAATCTAAATTTATTGCTCTTGCTGGACAACTATCTAGAATAAGAAATCACTTCCTAAACCACTTCCTTCTCTTTTCTGTACTTCTCCTTTCTCCTCTGTCCCTGAACCAGTAAGCAGTAAGAGTACGTGATGCTTCACAGAGACTCCTGTTGACTTTTCTGGCTTGTGAAGTTTGAATCCCAGGCAGCAGACCAGAAGGAAGAACCTTCTTCCCCATGCTTATGCCTTTTTTTTGTTTGTTTGTTTTTCTTCATTAGTTTCTTGAAGAAAATGAACCCACCATTGCCATTTGAACGTCAGCCCTTTGAATTTTCAGGCTCATTAACATGATGTCAACTGGGAAAGAAAATATTTTTATTCACTTACAGTAAATCTCATCTTAAAATACTTGTGTGCTTAGTCAAATATCTCGCCCAAATCAACAAGAACAAGAGTATTTTCCATAAATTAGTAGATATGTCTCAAATGTGCTGTCCATACAAGTCTGCTTTTTATCTAGTTAATGCAGTTATCTTTTCTGGGATCTTTTCATCAAAGTTTTTTCTGTGCTGCTTTTATTTATCCAGGTCCTGCTTTAAACCTTGTATAACAATCAAAATTTAGAGGCTTTAAATTGAAGGTTTCTAATATCAAAAACAAAAGCATGCTTTGAGCAAAGAATTGGGATTCTCAAAATATGTTGTAAAGTCTCCATGAAATCAAATTTCAGTAATTCAGATGCTCAGCCTGTATTACAATAGCTCTGTATTTGAACAAAACAGCAGAATCTAAAATTAGCGCACAGAGAACTGAACAAATTTATCCTCCAACGAGGCCAACATTTTCCTGTGAGTTGGCTGGGGGTTGTTTCATAGCACTGTGATATTTCTTCTTTTTTTTTTTTTTTTTCCTTTTCTTTTTTTTTTCCCTTTTTTTTTTTTTTTTAATCTCTCCCCCCACCAGCCTCCTGACTCCAAACTTTATATGCTTGTCAAACTACCAAGTTTCGAAAAGGTATAACATAGGAACAAAATAAAAATAACAGAGTGATATTCATTATTTAAGAGTGGAAAACCAGCAAGTTTGGGCTTTGCTAAAATTTCTTTCTGTCCCCTTTAAAAAAATCAAGTGTTTGTAATACTTTTGGGGTAAAGTTAACTGGGCATTTTAATTTTCTTAATACACTTGTTTCATATGTAGCTTTCACTTTTTGGTACTATGAAGGGTAGCATCCACTAACACCCATTCTAGAATTCAGCAGACATTTCGAATTCATTCTCCCTGAAGTTGTATACCACCTTTACCTTGAATCAGTGGTATGGTAGGAAACATGATGGGATATATTTTTTCTAATAGCTAGAAGTGTTCTAGAATCATATGCAAAAGTCAAAAAGACTTGTGCGTATTCAAAAACCTCACTTGTATTGAAGACATTAAAATAGAATAGTTTTAAAGTATTTTCTCAAGAGTTTCTCTGTTATGCGTTTTGTGTTTTATATATACATGAGTGAAGTTATTTTTATATAAATGGTTATTCATATACATGCATATAGTATACATAAGTTAGAGGATAAGTTTTCTTCTATATCTAATTAGAGCTTCTTTCCTTCTCCAAGGTGAACATTTTTCTTCTATTGGAAAATTCTCAGATAATTCTTAATTGGAGCTAAATTTTTCCAAGAAATCTGTAGACATTAAATAAATATTTTAATTTCTTGCCCTTTGGGAGGTTTTCATTAATTTCATAGGGAGTAATGTATCTTATCAAATGCAGACTTTCAAATCTGAAAGTAAATTATACTGTTTGTTTCATGTGAGACAAAAAAAAAAAAAAAATAGAATTAGATTTCTTTGATGCAGATCCAATAATCCAGAACTTCTGAAAATTCTTTAGGAGATATTTTTGGAATCATTAGGAATGCCTCATGTTCAGTCTGGCTTTTTGGTGCTATTGGTTGTTATCTATGCTTGCATTTTGTCATCCTGCGCAGAAAGGATATCAGAATTGAAAAGATACCAAGACTTAGTAATCTTTAGTCCTGGTTGTTTGCTGTTGAGGCCATTGGCCTAATTTGTGGATATGAATTCCAGAACTTAATGAACAAATAAAGAAATTACCTATTCAGCCTAACCAAACATCATCTTGCAGGCTGCTGCAAATTAAGTTTTTCTTTTTAAAACATATTTTGTTGTAATTGCACATCTCAGTCGTCCACTGCGACTGAGTCCAGGCTGGTTGGGGCTGGCAGATGCACACTGCAGGTGAGGCTGCAGCCACAGCCTCCAGAGCTCTCCAGGCCAGCAGGAGCTCTCCAGCCATCAGCCCAGTGTGGTCAGTCTGGGTCTGACAGCACAAGTGCACAAACCTCTTCAAGATTTTGGATTCATTCTCAGTAGCCATCACAGCTATGCTGGTACTGGCTCTGTTTTGAACTTGGAGACAATTAAATAAGAGCCAGGTGCATCATGTAGTGGAGATGATGTGTATGAGCTAAAAGCTGCCAAGTCAGTTTGGGTCATGCAGTCAGGCAGGTTTATATATTTGAGTTTATTACCCTTAAACTGTACAGACAGTTCTGAATCCTCTCTTAAGAGTGGCATTAACCTTTGCTGCATGCAGCATGCACACTAAGCATTCAGTTATGGGTGCTAGTGAGTCAGTCTGCTTCTTTCAAGACAAGAGAGGTACTTCAGGCAGCTTGGACAGCTACAGTATAATTTCTGAGGAAATAAGAGTATTATTTTCAGTTTGGCACTGTCTTTGGTCTCAGAGTGCATAAAATGTTAATTGAGTTTGGCTTTATCTTCCTGAAGTTATATGTTCTTAGAAAACATCTTCTCCATTGTTCACACATGGGAAAGCAAGCCACAGCAGTGAAAAGGGGAAAAGCAAGAAATATGATTTGAGAAAAAGCAAGAAATATGCTTAAAAAAAATTACAAACATGGGAATCTGGTTGAGTGTTTAATTTATGTAAATTATTCTTTATTTTCTTAGGATGGAGTCAACAGAAAAATGTGAAGCAGTGATTGCTCATTTTAATGGAAAATTCATAAAGACACCAGCAGGAGTTTCTGGTATGTTGCATATATTTCTTACAAGATGTATGAATGGGTTATTGCTTACATGATGGAAGCCTGTTACACTGATTGTTGTATCTGGTTTCTCATTTAGAAGCAGGCTTATTAAAATTAAACTGTGTCTTTTTGGATGGCTGTAATGCTAGCTTGGAACACAGTATTGCTTTTCTGTTGTAAACCTTTTCTAGAAATCTAGTAGTGTTCTCTCCAAGCAGAGAAACAAGCAGCTAAGATGCCAGCTATGTACAAATTTACATTCCACATAATCCCAGTTGAAGTGAGGAAACAAATATCTGTATCAGAACAGAATTTGGCTGATTGTCTATGGACAGGGCCTTTTTCAGAGGCAAAAATGAGCTGGTTTTGTCATCTGTTGATGATTTTTTTCGAGGTATTTTCAAAAACAATATTTGCTTCAAAAATAAAATGGAATCTGCAGCAGTGCCTGGCATGATGATTCACTGGGAAGCTGCAGCTCTCAAGTCAGTGTAGGTTTTAAAGTCCTTCAGGAAAATGGAAGGAGGTTAGCACAGAATGCTGCTTCTAGAAATATTGTGCAAGGCAAAATTCAAAGAAGACTTAGTACAATTTTGCTGTAATACCAAGTTCCTCACCAGTTTGTCTGCTTTGTCAGCACTGTTTCTAAGAGACAAAATGTATATTCCATGAATACTGAGAAATGAGGAGAGGAAATTCAATGCTGCTGAGTAAAATAGAAAGTAAAGAGGACAATAGAGAAGGAAAGAATACATGCCTGACATTCCAGGCAGCTTTCAGTAGGCATTTTATTGAGAATCCCAAGTGGGAATTTTACAAATTACAGTGTTGATGTGGTTGCTGAAGCTGCCTTTATCCCACTGGTGAAATGTTCTCTGCAGTCAGACCCTGTCACTGAGGAGGAGGAAAGTAGCCCTCGGCAGGCAGACAAGAATGTGGCTTGTTTAGTAAAACTCCAAACATGCCTCATCCCCGAAAGATTGCTCCAGTTTGAGGCAGTCTGTGCTGCTGTGAGGATGGAAAATGCTTCAGAGCACAGGAAACCACTCCCTTCGGCAAAACTAATCTAATGCAGTTTTTTTACTTCCCTAGCCGTGCTTTCTCAGACCCTTTGCACAGGGATTAATTGCTTTTGTTATTATTTTTTAAAACTTTGTTACAAAGTGTTGGTAGATTTAAGCACATTGTTGCATTTGTTACTTTAGTTATATTATCATTTTTTCTTCATTACATTTGGTAAAAATGTTACAGCTTGTCTGCATATACACTGACAGTAATAACGCTGAGCAACTGTAACAGAAGCTCCTATTTTTAGTTTGTTAATTTTTATTTTCACTTGCGTTCTCCTGTTCTCAATGGATGAGCCATCAAGCGTGTCATTGCTAATCATGCTCTGTCTCCAGTGTGTCATTGCTGGAGCTGGAGTTGCATCCTTAAATGAAGAGGTTCATCTAGGTTGAAATAAAAAGTTGCTCCATGGAATTGTAGGAATGATTTTTGCAGTCTGAAGGAAACATTTAACGTAAAAATGTGATGAATTAGGGACAGGAAATTTGCACAGGACTGTCCATTGTCTGAAAGTGGAAATTAAACAGGGGTCTCAAGATGCAGTCTCCCTCACAGGCTTGAACTTCTAATGCTTACTTTGCGAAGTAGTTGTCCAGACTCTCTGTCTAGAACAGGTAAAGAAAAGCGCACCTCCAGAGACTGTCCTTGTGCTTCCAAAGGGGGTCTAGTTCAGTCACTCAGAAAGAGAGAACTCCAAATGCTTGGAAGTCACTTAAGTGAGATAGGTCTCAGTTTCCATGATACTGAAGAGGAGACAAATGGTCAGGTGTATTAGGGAGTTGTAAGAACCTTGGTTCTTAAAGACCCTCAATTTTGTTGTGTAAGGGTACAGCCTCAGCTCTGTGTTTCTGTGCTGGTGCTGTGACGTTTCATTGCTCCTTGCAAAAGTTTTTATGGAGTTCAAATTTTTCCCAGAGTTCCATACCACATAGCAAGCAGCTGTCCAATAATGTAATCTTAGTAGAGAATTCAGCTTATGCATGATAGTGTACTGCAGCCTGCTAAAAAGTGGGACAGAGTCATGAGGCAACTGTTATTTTGGACTACCTGCACAGAGAAAACTGGATGGTGGCAGGAAAGCTCTTGAACAAACAAAGATTAGGAAACTGTTTTGAAATAGATTAGCGACCATTGGGATTGTAAAGGATCAAGTTCAAACACATGCAAAACAAAATCATAAAACTGGATCTGTGTTTAAATTAAAACATCGTGTCCTAAAAACTTGGCTAAAATCAGCAAAGGGAGCTGGCTCTAAAAACACTGATATCAGGATGAAGAGGGCAGGAGAGATGGGCCTGTAATGAAATAGGTGTGGGAGGAAGAACATTCATTCAACAAAAACATGCTTTCATAATGCAGCTTTGTTATTTTAATTAAGTTTGGGCTTAAATAGAAGAATGGATTAAACAGTTAGAGAAAGCAAATGTGAAACGTCCTCTGGAGCAGGAGAAGACAGAATGAAAAAATACCTCTAAGAGTCCGGGAAGGCCAGGGATTAACACAGGGTGGTCACAAAAGTGTCAACTCCAGAGTTAAGTGAGTGACTGGGCATTGATGATGCTGAGCTAGCTAAACCCAGATATAACTGGCTATTCAGGCTTTATTTAGCTTAATGAAATGTATTTAGCATTTAGTGCGTCCTTGTTTATCTTCAGCAAAGAAGAAGAAAGGTTAGCTCAGAGAGCAATTTGAAATGCACTGCAAGTTGTTATAATCCTGAAACTCCTAGAAGTGCTATATTAGTTTCACCATTTGTTGTTGGACTTTGCCCTTTTTAATGTAAGTTATTGTATTAGTTGGGTGTGTTTTATGGACTGTGACTTCCTCTCCATTTTTTCACTGAAAACCAAATTCAGAACTTAAATTTTTGTACTTAATTATCTTCTCAACTATGATATATAACTATTATATGATTGCTATAATTTTAAAGTAACTTTTGCATTTAGTTTCACTCTCCTCATTAAAGAACTAATGTTTTCAGTGAAGAATGTAATATTTAAGCTTTTCTATTCTCCTGTGAAATGTATGGATCATGATATGAATTGGAGGAAACAGACCAGTGGTGTAAAGAGCCAGGAGCCAGCAGATGAGCAGTGAGAGCAGAGCAGCAGCATGCTTAGCCTTTCTCCTCTAAAGATGATACTCAGTGTTCACTGGCTTTTAGTCGTGTGTTGGCTCCATAGTGATTGTAGAAATGATCTGGGCAAAATCTTCAAAGGCATCTCCTCCCAATCACAGTAGCATGTAGCTGTGTGGTGATACATGAGAACAGTTATCTAAATAATTACCTAAAGCAGCTGTGCTACAGAATATGTAAGGTATGTGTAACTCTGAGTGTATTTGCCTCTATTATATTTAAAATGAGAAATATAGAAGTTTAAAAGTTAGATAGGTTTTATGCCTGTTCTATAGGCTTTATGGGTTGTTTAATATTTCTTTTTACCGAAAAAGAACTTAATGATTTGGGATGTAAGGTAGAGAGCATTTTTGCTGAGCATCCCATGCCATTTTTACTTCAGGAATGGCTGGTTATGGTGATGATGCAAAAATCAAAAATTATCCATGACCCACCCCTCTCTTCCCACTTAGGGTAAAGATACTGGTAGCTCAGATTCTCTTTTAGAGAGAAAATTGAGTGTGTAAAAGCCCTGCTCCTGCCTGTGTCCTTGACTAGATGAGGAAGAGGTCCAGCACGAATGATACACACTATGGTTTGAAATGATCTGGGCTTGGACATCTTTCTGGTGCGAGGAGGAGTGAAAATGGAGCCCTGAAGTAGCTGTCTTCTGTCAGTCATATTCGAGTATTTTCTAGTTTCTTACCTTTACAAAGTATCCAGCACTGAAGATCTCTAGTGAATTTAAGCTGCTTGACCATAAATTCAAATTTTCTTTCAATTATCTTTCACAGATCCCTTAGAAAAAACGCATGAACCACAGCTGAAAACCACTGCTACAGGGTATCGAGGGCTGGCAGTGCTGCTCTTACTCCTGGTTGGCACACTGAAGGCAGAGGAACAAATATTTCATTCCTTTGATCAAGACCCTGAGATTAGCTCAGCTGGTCAGAGCATGGTGCTAAGGCACCAGTGTTGCAGGTTTGATCCCTATATGGGCAATTCACTTATGATTGGGACTTGGAAGGGGCCCACAAGGATCATCAACTCTGAATATTTTGTGAAATCTGTGAAGTAGAGGCTTTGACTGCTCTAACTCCCATAATTTGCAATTGCTGCTTAGTTTTAAGAAGCAGCATAGAAAGAGAAAAATGCTTCTTAAAACCAGTCAAAATATCCTTCAGTGACAAATTATTAAACCTTGGATAAACTATTAAAGCAATGTAATCCTGAGCATTATGTTTAAGTGGAGACTAGGATGGTGAAGAATATAATATTTAATTTCTCCTTAAACATATAAAGCTACCCTGATCTTGGGTTGCACAATTTCTTTTTTAATTCCCACAGCCTTTGGCAAAAGTTTCTAGCTGTACAGGCTTGCTCTATCATTAAAGTGATGTTTTAATGTCAGAATTCATTAAGGCCCATATGCTTTGCTCTAGAAAATAAGCAATGAAAGTCTCTAAAAGATGCAGTTTAATTGAAAACTGACTAAAGGAATAGTACTTTTCTTCTGTTGTATTTTTCAGTAATAGTACTTTTCTTCTGTTGTATTTTTCAGTAATAGTACTTTTCTTCTGTTGTATTTTTCAGTAACTGCAAGTAGGGTTTATTGAAAAGTTGATAAAATTAGCCATGTAAAGTCAAGGGTGTAAACTAAAGGTCCAACAAAGAACACCACTTTTGTTCTTGCATTTTTAGTATCACCTGGTACAAATTTGGGTAGACATTGAACAAAGACTGACTGAATTCTAATGTACAGATGAGCACAAAGTCCACAACAAAGAAGAATTTACTCTCTGGACTAATATTGCATTCACATCTCTCTTCTGTAGAAGCATTAGCCCTAGAGGAGAGTGATTCAGGGCAGGAGGAGATGGTCAGCACTTTGCACAGCCCAGTTTCACAGCCCTGACCTAGCGTTGAAGGCCAGGAAGCTCATGGTTACAGATCCCCTCCATCACTGCAGCTCAACAGGCACCTGCAAACCATTGGCAGGGTCGGTTTGCACTGGGTGTCAGAAGAGTGGGCAAGTTAAACGTGGTGTCCTAGCTGCAAAAGCTGAACTCCACTGTAGGTTGCAGCCTTTCACATCAGGTACCTCTATGCAACTCCGAATATTTGTACTCTGCCTTTGTCTTGCGCATACAGACAAGTCACTGAATGATTAATGACCTGCTTCATCACTGGGCCTGCATAGTTCCCAGCAATTAAACAATAAAAATGACTCTCCCTTCCTTCCTGTACTACAAAAGATTGCTTAACTAGTCTGTAGGACTTGTTGGAGCATTTTGTTCAAATATGTATCTATTATATGCGTGCTCTTTTGTGCAAGAGAAAGAGTATTTTGCGTATTCGTGAAAAATATGAGGAAAGGCAAGCTGAAGAAATAAGGCTGAGATTTCATTTTGAAGAGAGTAAGGTCTATGTTCATTCTTTGGTGGGAAGGAGATCAGTTGGGCGAGATAAACCCAAGAAGGTTTATCTCCTTCTCCTGAGCCTCCCTCCGGTGACGGCCGGTCACTGTGCTGCTGCAGAAACGAATGTGGCGCTGTTCGCGTCACGTGGATGGAAGAGCAGCCAAAAATTGCAGTTGGGCTTTCAACTGGAGCCACCCCCAGTGTGAGCACTCAGATCCTGAAGCAGAATCAGGGAAGGGAAACGCTGTACAGCCTGCCCACAGCAGGTATTAAGTAGATGATCTGCATGGGAATTTTTTAGTGTGAGTTGGAGCGTTCACAGCGTTTGGCATCTTTGATGGGTGCAGTGAGGAGCAAGGGAAGGTGGAAGATCAGAGAAACAAGGGATCCCATGGCTGGATCTGTGTTCAGTAAGATGGAGCACTAACTTCTAGTAGATCACAAATTGATAACTTTTTAAATGTTAGGGTTTCTTCACGGATGCAGGTTTTGGATATTATGTATGAAAAACCCAGTACATGTGTATAATTCTTACTCCATTTTTTCCTCCTCTCTAAATTTGTTGGAGAATTTATAGAATGCAACACAGAAGATGTTAAATCATCCAAAATGTAGCTGTTTTGAGTTATCTATTGACGAAAAATTCAGATTTATTTTTAAAATAGGTTTTTATGAATATTTTATTCAAAGAGTTGGATGGGTTTACTCTGCTTTAAAACATCTTTATGTTGAGACAGTGATGGGAAATGCAAGCACAAATAATGGTTTCAGAAAAATTTTTTACAATTCATTGTAGGGATTTTTAGTGAAAGCATAATGCAGCTTTAAATAAAGCATTTACTACTATGAGTGCTATAATACAGAATGACAGGGCTAGAAACCTTTTTATGATGTATTTCTGTACTGTTCTCATGCCAGAGAAATTGAATTTTGAAATGAAATTTTTATTCCGTCCAAAATTTTATAGTGCATATTTTGGAAGTCACATATGCTCCTCACAAAACTAGACTTTTTTGAAATAATGTGTAAGTAGCCTAAGATACATAACCTGGGGAAAAGCTTTTTTTTTTTTTTTTTTTCATTTAAGGCAGTTCACTTCAGTATTTGGTCCTCCTCTATCAATATCCAATGGATTATTGAGATTGAGATTATGACTGTGTAAAATCAATCAAAATCATTTCAGACCAGAACCTGACAAATTTATCCATATTGGCTAACATATTCTGAGATTACCTCCTCTTATTTCAACAGAACTCTATGTGGACTAAAATGCTGTGTGCTGTAACCAAGGTTATTTGATATAGCTTTTATAAAGCAACCCCAAATCATCCATAGCCACATTGATATAGTGATATACCTTTTCGCTCCACATATGTTGAAACAGAAGTTGCTTCACATAATAGAAGACTCCAAAGCAAAACTCAATTTTGGGAATGCCAGAATCCCCTCAGAAATGCAAGGTTTTGAAGACAATAATTCCCAGTTTGTCTCCTACTTTAGGTTTTTTTTTAATTTCCTTGTTCATTTACTTCATCATCCATAGAACTCCTGTATTTTTCCAGTGTCATTAGCCTAACCTTTTCCTGGTTTATTTTATGATTATACGATTTTAATTACCATTCTCTGAAGGATAATGCATTTTAAATAAATTTGGCTGTCGTGTTTAATGTTATAGTCTGACACTCTGTATAACAGCACACAGGTAGGAGAGGTCCAGGTCTCTGATCTGTGTGGTCAGTGCTGGAGATGAGACAGGGAACCACACACCAGTTCTGTCTCCCTTTTTTATAGAGAGGGCTGTCAAAAGATGTGTCATGCAGGAAGCGGGTATTTTTCCAGCAGAACCAGAGCTAGTGTTTTAGGTGTCTCATGCAAAGCCAGGGATGACTGGGCCATTAATGCTTGCTTTGTGCCAAAGTTTTAAAAGTCAGGCTCTTTGCGAGGTTAGCATCTCTGAGGTTTTCAATACCAATCATCTTTTGCAAATGCAGACAGGGTGATGAGACATCAGTACTCACCATGGTTATATTAATAGATTTTGTTGAAAATTTTTGTTGGGGTTGTTTTTTTTGTAAGTGGCCTTCCCACCCCGTGTGTTTACTTTGCATTTGGCAACTTGTATGTTTTCAGGTCCAGCCATGTCTCATGAAGATGTTTCCAAACAGAGAGTGACTGGAGGAGTGTCATGGTAAAGCTTAGACAGCTCATGTGTCAGGAATTATTGGCAGAGAAGCATTTACATCCAAGTCAGAGCAGCGCTTCCACCCTGTGATTAGGGAGGGTGTGGTGTGATGCAGCAGAGCTGTGCTTCTGCCTTAAGTACTTGGAAATGAGAAAGCTAGGAACAGGGAAAGGAAGAATACTGTGCAAACCTTTTCACTGTTTCAATTCTGACATTAAAAATTGAAATCATGGTCAGGATTGTTAATAACAACAACAACAACAAAAAGATAAAATATGGTGATTCCATTTCATGGCAGTATGCAAAAAAACCCTGAAAGCACAATCTTGAAGATTTTCTGGTTGCATTTTGTGTTCTTTATAGAGCAGAGAAAATGAGAATGGACAATTGTGGTATTTTCTTGGTGCAAGGTGTCAGGATATAAAGACCTCCACTCTCCCTTGCCACCTGGAGTAAATGGGTGTACTGTGCCGGTTCTTCTGCCTGTTCTGGATGAGTAAAGCACTTTTAAGTTTTGGGACATTACTGAAACCTCCAAGGGGTGGAGAGAATAAGTTATAGACCTTTGGTCAGATTTTTTTCTCTGCCTTCCTTAGATATACTTCCAAAGAGTTAAAGCTCAGAATTCAGATGGCAGTTCTTGTTTAACCCAGACCAAGACACACATACTCTGGATATACAGACCGTGTTTCTTTCCAACAGGTTTTACAGCAGTAGTTTAAAATAAAATATACAAGGCATTCCAGATGCTCTGTTTGTGTGTGGCAGCTGTCTTTGTGCTACGCTGAATGGTTGTTGATGCTGTAGTACAGCTCCGTGTTATTTAACAGTCATATTTGGAATATAACTTAAAACCACATCTCATTTGGGGAGTTGAACACCTGTGTATGAATGCTATTTCTACTAATTTTCCTTTTCTTCTCAGTTCCTGCAGAACCTTTATTGTGCAAGTTTGCTGATGGAGGACAGAAGAAGAGACAGAATCAGAATAAATACATACAGAATGGAAGAGCATGGCACAGAGAAGGCGAGGTGAGACTTGTAAGTCCTCCCTTCAAGCTTTAGTGTGGGTGTGCAGTAATGAATACTTAGGAAAATGATAGCCATTGAGACTTCTTGGCTTGGGTCTTTGGCATATTAAAAATGTGCAAGCAACTCTTACCTGACAATTTGTGTGTCTATGAAAAAAATGCTTAACTGTGTCTTTCTTCTGAGGAGAAAAGGCAAAATGTGAAATGCTGAGTCCCATCTCATCAAAGTGAACAATAAAATCTCATTCAACCTGGTCATAATATAAACTTCAGCTTTCTCATATTATTAAACTACCAGAAACATAACTGCTCACGTGCTGTAAATAATCCTTTGATCTATGCTACACTAAAATGCCCATCATTTTTAAAAGATTAAATAGCATACCATTGCCACACAGCATTATTATTTTTAGTCAACAGTTGTTTTAATCTTTAATGTTCAAGATAATGGTTTCATAGACTTACTGTGGTTAGCAAACCTAGACACCTCATTTATATTAGACAGGAAAATTCAAATGTACCTTCTGAAAAACTGCACTCCGCAATTCATTCTTATAGTTCATATATTGTAGGCAACACCCTAACTAATCATCTGCATGCCCTGAATCTCAAACACACACATGTTCTTTTAGCCAGGTGTTTAATAGATTGCATTTTGTTCCTCACATTGGGAACATGGACACTTGTATTCACAATCAATATTGCTGATTCTCTTCTCAGAAGTACAATTACTTCTGTCAATTAACCTTTCCCTGATTTTTGGTAATAAATTATTTCAATACAAATTTTCAGTTAAAAATGAGACAAAGGAAGAAAGAATAAGAGAAATAATTTACAATTAAAATTAATTTTGTCAACTCTTTCTTTTCTACTTGTTTGTTTTGTTTTTTTTTTTTTTTAAGGCTGGAATGACACTCACATATGATCCAACCACAGCTGCTTTACAAAATGGGTATGTAAAGTAATACCACATTAAGGAAAAAAAAAAAAGTTTGCATTATGAAATATGCACAGAACTAGCATTTAATAAATATTTCTGCATTTTCTAGATTTTATCCATCACCCTACAGTATTACAGCAAACAGAATGATCACTCAGACATCAATTACGCCATATATTGCTTCTCCAGTTTCTACATACCAGGTTTGTATTTATTTAGAACTTGGCAGCTGAAATGGTTCATTGGAGCTTATGTTTATTTATCAATTGTTACACGGTTTTATGAGGTCTCCAATAATGCTTCATTTTAATGAAGTGGCCTCCTTGTGCTGTACAGCATGGAAGTGACAGCCTGAAAACCTGAGAGCGCGTTTCAGGAAGCACAGCAATTTAATGAGATCCCGGTGTCGCGCAAAACAAGTCTCCATCTTGTGCTGATGACTGGTGGATTTGTAGCCACTTCTGCATTGCATGGGAGAGTTTTCATTTTCTCTCAGTCAAATTCTTTTAATGTCACCAGTATATCAGAAGTAATTATTCTTTATTTAAAACCTTCTTGGTTTAATTAAACTCATTTGTAAAGATGTTTTCCCATGCATTTTGGAGCTTTTCTCTGTTTTTTTCTCAGAAAGCCTGACAATAATATCTTATGTAGTTGTACTAAGAAGGGTACAGAAACACTCTTGACATTGGAGAAGGAAATCTAAAAAAAAAGTGCTCAGAGTTCAACTCTTTAGCAGTCAAATTCAGTGTTTTTATATTTGGAGTAAAGCATTTAATAGCCTAGGACATTATTTCTAAACCAAATGTTACTTTATTTTGAACAATACATTAAACATAAATTGTGGACATTTTTGGTCCAAAGCTTTCTGAAGAGGGATTTTGGTAGGTGCCATCTTGAGTCCTCACAAGGGATATTGATTTACAATTCGAAACATTGGGAAATTACATGGAACAGTTTTAACACTTTGATGTAGATCTCTTTGGAATTCTCAATTTTAGGGCATTGTACATTTCAGTTTACAAACAACTTGCTTTAAATACAATTAGTGTGGCAGTCTCAGATGTGTGCTCTGTAACTCCTACTTGAGACACGCCAATTACACCAGTGTATGCTAAATGATGAGCTATTTTGGCATTTTACTGTTTAACACATAGATGGAGTAAACAGCAGTAATTCAGGTCATAAATAACCCAAACTAATTAAATTTGGAAAATTCTTACCTCTAGGTGTCAGGGGAAGGAGAAGAGGCTGTTTGCTTTCTAGTGAGAGCCACGCTGAGCTCTCTAATGGGCTCAGTGTGTGAATGGATGTGGAAGGGACGCAAAGGGGAGGCAGAGGCTGGCACGGGCACTGTGGCCATTGCATCCGCTGCCTCCAGTTCCAAGTGAGGAGGATGAGGAAGGGTTGTCTAATATTAGTCTGGAGATCTAATGCCGTCTTGCATGAGCAAAGTGTTGTGTAGGAGTTAAAGCAGTGTTCTCTGATGTGAAGGGCAGCTGGATTATTTTTATATTAATTTCTGAGGTGACTTATGCAACACAGTGTTTGCTCTTGGCAGACAGCGCTAGACTGGATTTTTCAGTTATACTGAATCATTCTGCTTGGTACTGCATTACCTCAGAAATTACAGTAAGTTCTTACCCAGAAAAAATATTTCAGCAAAATTAACTGCTATTCTTTATTAAAATATAAATTATTTATCAATATAAGATGCTCTGATATTCAGGATCCAAGTAAAAATTGGAAGTTGGCATGGAAACATACTACTTAGCAATACAGTATTATTTTTTGGGCTTATTGAGATAGGCAGACCACAATCCATTATGTTTCCAGAAATGTAGTTACCAGTATTTCAATATACATGGCATGGAGCTTAAATTATTGTGGATGGAGTTATTAATATCATTATGCTTGAAGTGACACAGTAATTGGAACTGAAAATTAAATTGAAGTATTCTGTATTGTGGAGGAAGGAGGTTCTTGGCCAGAAGAGTTTCACAATTTGAGTATTAGTCACATCTTCATTACTAATCCCTTCTCACTGAAACCTGCAGCTTTCTGTCTTCTACACAACAGGACAAGCACAGCTTGTATCACGCAAGCACAGTTTTTGTTGGTTTTTTGTTTGTTTGTTTTCCTTTGAGGCATGGAATAACCTGCTCCTAGATTTATTCTTATTCAGGTAAACAAATTTACTAAAGTTTTGGCTAGTGTTTGTTTCTGCATCCCCTGTACACCCAAATGACTGCACTGAGCCAGTTACTATCATCGTGTGAGATTAGCCAAAGCTTCAGGCAGGCTGTACCGGTATTTTTGCCATTAAGATTTTGCCTGAGGAAAGGGAGTGTTCCAGTCTTTTCCATTCCATTTTTGAACTCCTGTTTGCTGTTTTCCTGACTGAAAAAGAAAAGAAAAAAAAAGAAAAAAAAAGAGAGAAAAAAACCCCCAAAACTTCTGGTTTGAAAGTAAGTACCAAAAGAAGGGCAAGAAATATTTCCATCTTTCAGAAAATGCCTCACCCTGATTTTTTTCAAGGCTGTGTTTTTACCTCTGATATTCACAGGACTCTGGGAATGATGGTAGAGGCATTAAAAGGTTTTAAATGTCCAGCAGCAGTGGTGAGCCTGCTTTTTGTGCAGTGCAGGTCAAATTCCTGCCTTACCCTGCACACCTACTTCAGGGGGGGAGGAAACATTTTCGTCATTACCCTTAGTATTTCTTGCAGCACACTTTTTCAAAGAGCTCTTGCAACCAGCTCTTTTTAACCAGGATAACAATATAACCTGTTAGTTTCCCTTTTTATAATTCACTTTGTCATGCAAAGTTAGGCATTCTACTGCAATTGAAGTGTTTGGGCAGTCACTGATTTTGAAGAGAAAAATTGCAAGAGCAGGGACTCTCATCAGAACCTCCTCCTCTTCCTGTGCTTTGGGAATAACATACCAAAATGTCTCAGAGAAGAACAGTTCTCCTAAATCTTCTCCTTTTTCCTGGAACAAAATTACAGCAGAATTCCTGTTTGGTTGGTTTGTTTTTTTTTTTTTTGCAGTTGTGAAAATACAAGGATTTATTTTATTCAGATCACACTAGAAGGCAGATGGTGCTATACCTTCTGAAATGCCAATTACTTTTCCACAAAGGAATTTCTAAGACAGAAGGAGCTTCCTTTTTCAACATAGCAGAAATCTGCCATTCATCTGTTTGACCCCTTTCATTGTACTTGATAAAGTTTCTGAAACCTGCACTAAAAACATTGTCTTTGTTCTGAAAGGTGTATGTGGTATGTGGTCTCCAAATCTTCTCTCTGATTTACAGGTTGCAATGAATACATTTTTCATAGAAATCAATGTTGTTCCACAGAGGGACTAATTGGATTAAAAAGTCAATAAGTAAGGGAGGAGGCATGTTAACATGATTCAAGTTATTACTATATCTAAGTCGGAGTATTCCAAGAATGTGTACAATGAAAAATAAAATCCCAATTTTTGTTCTAGGTTCAGAGTCCTTCTTGGATGCAGCCTCAACCATATATAATGCAGCACCCAGTAAGTTTTTATGCTTCTTCATTGTTGTGTTTATTTATTACATAAACACTTTACATACTTTAAACAACAGAAAGTATGTCAATTCCTGCCCAACTACTTCCATGGATCAAAATTAAAAGCAAAACAAAGACAGTAATCTGAACTGGGGCATCATTTTATTAGGGAAAAAAGAAAGCTACCTTCAGGCTATCAGTGTGATGAGGACCATTAGAAAAAATTTCCAGGAGGAAACTTAGTGATGTTGTTTTTTTTCTGGTTTTGTTTTATTTTATTTTATTTTACTTTAAATGGAAAGCACTTTGCAAATACCAAATATTTTACATACTGTCTACCTTTCAGGAGCTGAAATTGGAGACCCAGTGTTTTAGAAAAGGTCTGCAATAGTTCTGACTGAAAAATTTGTGAAAGACAGATGGATGTAGTGATATGAATGACATTATGGGCACTCACTTGAGAAAACCTGCATAGCTTGTTCTGGCTTCACCACTCATGAGTAATGCTGGTCTCCTTACACTTTGGCTGTGGCATCTGTACCAGACTGTCAGGCATCCTAATCTCTACTCTCCCATGATATTTTGCTTCTTGTCTGTGTCATTTGCCAATTAAGTACCATTACATCCGAGACTTCCTGGGTTTCTTGGGATGAGCATTACTAATAATAGCAGGCACTTTAATACCTGCACTCCCATAGTTAACAAACTGGTCTGCTTCCAGATATAGAAAGGATATTGTCCTGACTTAATTAAGCTCTCCATGAAGACTATAGAACGTGTATCTTTTTGGCAGAATATTTTCTTCTTGGGCATGCAGAAAAGGTGATGTTGAATCAGAACACCCTCTCACAGACTTTATTGTTATTGTATTTGTGGTTTTTTATGTTAAATAACACATACACAGAGCAGGTTTTCATAAAACAACATCCTGCAAATAATGCTGTGAGAGACAAGAGTACATTATAATAATGTATTAGTTTAGGTGTATTCATTTCACAGGAACACAAGATGGGATTTCTCAGTTGAAGATAAAGACCTAGATTCTAGACTGAAGTTCAGTTTTGGCCTGTGCAGAGACGGGTGCTGTCTTGCTCATTTGCTTTTCAGAGAAGCCTGCAGTCTACAGACAGGAAATTCTTTCAGTGTTTGATGTGTCTGTGACTCATTTCATCTACACTGATCACATGGTTGTTTTTCCAAGTATATTCTTTGCTTTTTTTTTTCTTTTCAAGGATTAGTTATTGATTCAAAATACTATCTTTCAGTACACTGCAATTATTTCTATTAGATTTGAGCCTCCATTATTTTTAATCAACACCTTCTGCAAGCATAAGTCATACAAAGCATTTGGAAATGTGTTTTTGTTGAACATGATTGGTAAAATGAAATTTCTTGATAATCTTCCATTTCAGTTAACTCTGAAAACCTTTATGAGTGTGCCCTCCATATTTAGCAATCTAAAGTGTTTAAAAGTTTAGGGTATAATTTTTATGTACTTAACAAAATGATATGGAAGCAACAGAAATGTCATCGAGAGCAGCTGGTATTTAGACAAAGAATCAGCATTGCTAAGTCACTCTTCTGAAATGTGTGTGTTAATGAAAGCAGCCACTAAGGAGGGCAGCTGTCTTGTATGTGAGCATCGCCTGATGGGTAGGAACACAAATGTTCCTCCTCCAAAGCCACCATTCCTAAAGATGAGATAAAAGTTTCTTCCTAAAGATGAGATAAGTTTCTTCCTAAAGCATGAAATTCCAAAGGTTAAGCTAAGTGAATCTGTACCAGGTAACACGTGCAAATTTTTGCTTTCAAGTCAGCATCTGGTAAAACTCACATTTTACAAAGCGTTTTCAGCAGGTCTCTCAAGTGTATTGCGCATCAGTTGAATGTACAATGGGAAGTCAAAGCAGGTTTTCCACCTTGAGAATCTACAGATGCTCAAGTAGAGTACTCAGAATGCCCCAGACCTGTTTTTTGAGTCAGTGCCTGGGATTAAGGAGAGTTCTTGTGGTACACCCCCTCAGAAGGACAGTCCATACTTAGACTCGCAAATCAAAAATTAAATTGAATCTGAGCGCCGTGACCATTTCTTTGTTTCTGTTTCAACAGGGTGCTGTTCTGACTCCCTCCATGGACCACACCATGTCACTACAGCCTGCATCAATGATAAGCCCTCTGACACAGCAGATGAGTCATCTTTCACTAGGCAGTACTGGAACAGTATGTAGTGATTTGATACAAAATAGAACTTACCCAAGTAGAAAATACTGCGTGTAGATCACAGAATCACTGTGCAGCTTGCATGCGGGAAAAAGTGATCCTATAAAGCATCTCATGTCCAGTAAATTATTAGAAACTGTCTTAATTTTAAAATTATATTCAGCAGCTTTTATTCACTCTGTTAACTGATCAGGAATTGGAAATGAGTAAATTAAAAGAGACCACAACAAATGAAAGGAATCCGGGAGGTACTTCAGAGTTGCATCCAAAAGGTTAAAAATAGTTTTACTCTTTATACTCCATTCTGCAACTCTGATCTCCTAAAGTGTGGAACAGAAGTTAAATCAGAAGAGATTCAGGCTTGCTTTTAAACTGCAAGACCTTTATTTTCTGACCAGATTGGGTTAAAAAAAAAAAAGAAAATATGATGACTGGGGTTAACAGAGAGGGAAGAGTCCTTTACATAGTCTTTGAAGTTTAAATTTGAATTTTCTCAAAATAGATACATGACTTTTCTGGGAAGCTTATTGGTTTCAGATGCAAAAGTCTTTCTCTTATGTATATTGCTCTAGGGAAACAGTCAATATCTGTTAAACAATACCATGACAGGTATTTTGAATACTTTTACACTTCTATTGGGCTTTAACTCCATGTAATGGACTCTGTCTTTCTAGTACATGCCAGCCACAACAGCTATGCAAGGAGCCTACATCCCCCAGTACACACATGTCCAGACAGCAGCGGTTCCTGTTGAGGTCAGTATATTTTGTAAAAAAACAGAGATAAGAAATATGAATACGAGGTTTTTTCCCCCCAGGAAAAATTAGTGCTCAAAGGTAAATATTGTACTGTGAATGCCACATGTATTAAAACTATAAAATGTCATTATTCTCAACTAATACAGCCAGTATTACAACAAAGAATTACCTGTACTTATGGCAGTACAGTGCTCAGAGCCGTCTTCTCTATGAGCGTAGCTCAGTAAACCCTGTGTTTTGTTGAACATAACTCCAGTAGTAAGAAAGCAGGGAGTGCATTGTAGTTTTTCACTTTATTTACCTGTGTACAGAGTTATCTGCCAGCAGACCTTGATTGTAGCTTTTTGAAAAGAATCCTGATTTGACCCCGGCATCTCATGATACTGTTCATGTTTGCCTAATAAATCTCTCCCTCGAAGAGGAATTTATTACTTTTGTTGGAGAGCAAAACATAAGTAAGCTAAATAATTTATCTACTACTTTGGCTTACTTTGCACCCTTTCATTGGTCAGTACTTCTTTAACAGAGGAGCTAGACAAGGCATGCTGCAGCTCATGTATTCAAAATGAGTGCCAGACAGTCTCTTCAGAGCCTGGAAGAAAAAAACACTTCATTTCAAATTCTGTTTATCCAGAAACTCCAGAATTTGTTTGATTCATTTTGGTGCATCTGCCCATGTGGATCAGAGAAGTTCTTTTGGTAATTACCCGATTGCTCTGTCTGCCAGAGCTCTCTCAGCTGAATTAATTGCCTGATTTCTGGGGAGCCTGGTGCAAAGTCTACAATTCTTTGTGTTGCCTAGTGCCAGTCTCATCACAGTACTCATAGTGTTTGTGTGGTAAGTAGATCTCATTCTTCTCCCTCCCTTTCAAAAAGAAAGGGACAGAATGCTCTTTTACATCTAGATAGAAAATATTCCAGCAGTTATTTGCTCTCTTTATTTACTTCTGTAATGTCAAAAGTTTGAGGGTGTTTTGTTTGTTTGTTTGTGGGGGGGGGGGGGAGGTTTGATTGTTTGTTTGGGGTTTTTTTGTTATCATTAAAGCATCTGAGGAAGTATAAAGTTTGCATGATCATTTAACTTCTCTGTTTGCTGAAATATTAATCAAGATAAAGTTAACACCTTGGATTTGGAATACCTCATTTGAGCAATGCGATGAGGATTTTAGATTTGAAGACTGTTATCGGTATGAGTCAAGTGGAAATACAGATTTCATATAATTCTGCTTGATTTTGTGTCTCATGGCTTGCCTTCCTTTTTATTTGCAGGAAGCCAGTGGTCAGCAACAGGTTACAGTAGAGACATCCAGTGACCATTCTCCATATACGTATCAGCAAAATAAGTAACTGTGAGGTAGGGGCTCGTCCTGTCTCATGAAAGATGTGAATTCAAAGATGCTTTATTTCATCATTTACAGTACTCTGTATTGAACCTTTGTTTTGGTCATATAAACAATACTGATGGTAATATCTGTGGACAGTGAAACTAATTTGAATTTGGCCAGAGTCAAAAGCCAGGGAAGGAAACACAGGATCCAGAAGTGAATTAATGAATTCTGAGTAACACTGTTTTAATAATTTCTCTATACCATAACTGGATTATTTTGGGTTTTAATTTGTTCATTTTAGCAGCATGCTGTATACAGAACAACAATGAATTAATGCAAAAATACAAGAATCAAAATGCTAAAGGGAACTGTACTGATAGACATATCATGCTCCAGTTTTGTGGTACATGTGAGATTAGAAGCAGCTTTGTGGCTGACTTACAGACCATGGGCAGGGAGGCAGTCTGGTAGAAATCCTTGCTGACCTTTTCTCCTAAAGACTTCCCTTTTTTCTAGGAAAAAGCAGTTTGGTCCATAATTTTGTCAATTAGTTTTTAATCCTCATTTGGCTCTAATTCCAGAGTTTTACTTTCCTGCTCCAGGTTTCCTCTGGTTCTGCTTGCATGGCCTTTTTTACTAGCAAATCATTAGCTTTACCTGAACTTCATACAAAGTTGTTTTCCTTTTGTACATTTCTGTCCTGAAAATGTTACTTGCACTAACTGTTCCATTTTCCAAGATCCATGTTTTAAAGTTCTTAAAGTTCTGGAATTTTTTTCTCCCTTAACTTTTCTTTTTTTTTTTTTTTTTTTTTTTTTTTGGTAAGCCAGGCAACTTGGCTACGTAATTTTTTACGTCACATTTTCTAAGACCTCACACTGAAAAATTCCATTCATCTGCAATCATGTGCTGGAGGTCCTGTTAGAAAGGTTTTTCTACAGCCCTCGTGGCATTTATTTGATACCGAAAAATCAAAATCAGTTATGTGCTACCATTGTGTGATATCTCTCTAAAATGCATTGATCCAACAAAACACACATTTTGGCATTAGCTTTGATCCTGCAGGTCAGCTGTGCTGTTTGACAGCAGTGCTCTCATCCCCAGTATTGGCATAACAGCTTCTTATATGGAAAGATAGAAACAAACCAATGGGGAAACTTGGCAAATTCAACAGATGGCAGAGCCTGCGTAGCACAGGCATATGACCTGTGTTATTCCTGTAGTCGGGCCAAATGCTGGCATCTAGAGGAAGCCCACATCCTTGATTTGCTTCCAGGGCAGGCAGAAAGCAAAGCCACAGGCTCTCCTCATTATCCATCTCCTCCTGTTAAAACCATGACTCCTGCACGTTCCCCATGCCAAGGCTGTTGCCTGGTGTTAACCGCCTTTCAAGGAATTTGTTGTTTTGCCTTAAGTCTTCCCTGTGGGCATGTAAAACCTCCTTACCAGCAGAGATCTGTGGTAGCCAGAGAAGCGTAATCCTGCATGTCACATCCCCATCCTGCCTCTCTCAGCCTGTCAGTATCTTCCCCCATAGACTGAGGCCAGGCAGGAGGAACAGCCTTAAGTCTCCTGAAAGGATGAGTTGTTGTTGCCATCTGAGGCACATTTTGTATTGATGACTCTGTGTAGAATTCCAGGCTCTGTGAGCAATTCTGTGTGTTTGCTGTAAGTCAGTTATCCACTTACTTTATTCTTCAGAGAAGCGCTGTTCCTTGTATTTATACACAGTAGGAGCAAGTGAAATCTGTGTCAGCAGAGACTGTAGCAGTGGCACGTGGGGAAGGTTAATATTACCCAGCTGATTTCAGCCTCTGAGCATGGCATTTGGTATTTCTGTCTCTGGAACATGCTGGTACTTGTCGTGTTTCAGACAAGTGAAGGGGAGGGAATCAACAGTTATTTCGTGCCCTCAATACAGGGAACACTGCAGTCTCCTGATTGTTGTGGCTTTGTCACTGTTGTCAAACTGAAACTTCTTTCTAAATGCACATGCAGCACTTTTGGGAATGTCCTAGTTAAAGTCAGTGTCCATATTCCCGTAATTCAAGGGGCAAATTACAACTAGCACATTTGCATGAGTGGATCCAGTCAATCAGAAATACACAGTGTCTTTCCTCTGGCAGCTACATTTAATAACTTTATAGCTTCTTTTCAAAAAGTTGCTCCTATGCTAAAAATAGTCAAAGGGACTTGGAAAAAAAAAAATCAAACCTGTTTTATATGCACCTGTAAATGTACAAGCCTTAAAATACCAAACTTTGCCTCGCTTTGAAAAATTAAAAAGTTGTCTAAACTTTTTTGTTATTAGCTGGGTATTTTTTTAAAACCCAAGTGGCAATATAAGCCAGTACATTGAAAAATCTGCCTTCAAATTTGATGAGCCCTGACTTGCTGTTTAGTATTAACCATCGGGAGGCACAGTAGCTGTGTCTGTTTTAGCTGTCATACGTAGCCTCCTTGAAACTGCACCGAAAGAAAGTCATTGTTCCTTTTCCAGAGATCAAAAGCCTTGGAGATGCCACAGGAGTAGCACACTCAACCGCTTTTGGTCGATTAAAAGGAGCAACAACAAAGAAGGGAAGAGCTCTGCGTGCAGCCTCCCAGGTCCCCCGTGGGAGCTCTGTGTGCTGAGCAGTTGTTAGACAGAGGGGGAAATGCAGCTCAGGCTCTGTCCTGGTGCAGATCCTTATCCTGGGAAGGGCTGAGCACCTGCAGTGCTGCCTCTCTTACTTCCCAGCTTTGGACTGAGATTCATTTGGTCTTCTCACAGCTGTCTAAAATAGGAAATCAGTTAGTTTTGTGGAGAGTTACATTGGGGAAAAAGTGTGTGATTGTAACTCTGCTCTAGCTCTGACCTTTCTGTGTTACAGATGTCCAGTGTTGACCTGGCCTGGAGAAGGGTGCAAAGGCTGAAACAATCATGGATTTTACTGATCAATTGTGCTTTAGGAATTATTGACAGTTTTGCACAGGTTCTTGAAAATGTTATTTATAATGAAATCAACTAAAACTATTTTTGCTATAAGTTCTATAAGGTGCATAAGAAAAACCTTAAATTCATCTAGTAGCTGTTCCCATGAACAGGTTTATTTTAGTAAAAAAAAAGTTTTTATCAAGTGTTATGACGCAAAAAAAAAAAAAACCTTCAAATTTCTGGGTATGCACAGATGACCACGAAGACTTATTCACGTGCATGACAGAATTTGTGTTTTGGTTTTTGGTTTATTTTTATTTTGTTTGTTTCTTTTACTTTTTTTTTTTTTTTTTGTATGAAATGGATTTTCTGAAGTTTAAAAATAGTAAAACATCTAAGACGATGTTCTGTGCTTGCAGTGTGTGAGTGTTGCTTTAGTGCAGTGTTGCAGTTATAGTGTCTGGTCTCTTAGCTTTCTGTTTTTCTTTTAATGTAGTGTGAAGTGTCTTATCCTTTTCTATAAATTCCAATTTGCCTTAAATCTTTCAATGCTGTAGCTGTTTCAGTAAGTAGTCCAAACTAATGGTGTAGAATGCTTTGACCAAATGAGCTGGTCTATTATGCCTTGTAAAACAGCAGCATAGGGCTTTTAAAGGTAGTCAATAAAAATTGCTGAAAATTTGGCTTTTTTAATGTGTAGTAAGTGTTTTTAATGATTTTTTCACATAATATGTAAGGTAGTGAAATGCAAGAGGGGAAAAAATGTTTTGTGTGAAACACATTTTCTGACTGGGGAAATTTTAATAGTATAAACTGTTTGTAAGGCCATATGCCAATAGTTCCCTCTGGTAGTTTGAATGATTTAGGAACTCTGCTGTATGATGCAATGTAAAATCTTTTTTTGCCTTTTTTCAGAAACTAACTTGATGTTCTAGTTTTAGCATAGGTAGAGTAGGGAGTTTGGGGTGGAGATATCACCGAATGTTTTTGTCCTTCCTTTATACTAATGATAGTGCTTTAGGATGAGGATTGTGCTGAGACTTAGCAAACAAAAAAGTTGCTATTACAGCAAAATGGCAAAAGCTAAAGGACTCGTTTTCAAACATATGCTGAGATTTACGTAGAAGCATAATTGATTGGGTACTAGCTCTCTATAGTAGGTAAATAAAAATAAAGAGACTTGGCACTTTTAAAAGGTAACTTTACCAAAGAACAAAGAGCCAGTAACCAATAATTCTGATTTGTCTCAGCATTGCGTCTTCAGTACTCTTTATTTTTGCCGGACCAGTTTGCGGTTAAGAGAATGTGCCTTTTTTGTACATTTGCATTTAGGTTTTATAATTTTAATTGATGTATGGACACAAAAGCATGAAGGAAGACTTGGATCCAAGCAGTGCCACACTTTACATCATCACTACAAGTGTTAAGTGTAAAGAAAACCAATTTTGAAACTATGAAATTCCTGATTCATAAATACACAAGTTATTTGTACTTCACATATTAGATAATTCACTGCTACTAAAGCTTTTTATTACGATTGCATATGTTTTAAATTGAATGATAAATTAAGTTGTCTTCCAAAACTGTGTACTTCTCTGGTCAGCTGTATATGATCAGTTATCTACCTCAAAGTTTATTTCCTTTTGTATTGGGACAGGTTGCTGGCCCTCCCTGTTTCCACAGACCAAATCATCCTAGCTCGGGAGCTAGGGCTAAGCAGTTGTTTCTTTCAAGTATTTTTTAGTTTTTAAATTTTGTGTGAGTATTGGAGTATAGATGTCGGTGACATTTCATAGTTTCAAAAGTAAATTGCTGCTCTGAGAAGTGTAGATTCTAGTGAAATGCATAGTCATAAGAGATGTGTTTTTGTTTTTTCTTTTTTTAAAAAGTTGTGGTATTATTGGTTCTATGCTCCCTGGAATATTACTGCTTTGTAAAAGTCCAGACTTCCTGCAGCACCTTGCCTGTATTTGGTAACTTTCCAAACCTGGATCTCTCACTACTTGCTATTTTTGCATTAATTAAAAACTGCAGTATGATAGCTGTGTTAGAGGGAGGGAAGAGTTGCTGCCAGAAGTGTCTGAACTAAGTGCCATACTCATTGTCTGGGTAAGATTTGGGAAATTTAACCTCTGTACATAAAGAAATAATCAGTTACTTAAACATCACATAGTAGACAGCCATTAAATTATAAAAAATTAATTTATGAAGAAAGACCTTTTGTACAGATTGAAAAAAAAAAAAAAGATTTTCATAGAGATATCTATATGATCAAGAGAGTTAATTTTTTATTTTTGTTTTACTAGTGCCACAAACTTGCCAGTGGTAACTTATTTGTCCGGTTCAAGATAACTCTGTAGTTTTGTTTCCTAGGACTTGTTGTTAAACGCCAAAAGACATTTTTGAACTGTAAATTTGATTAGATTGTTAGCTTTTTCTGTTTTATTTCTTTGAAAACTTTTGAATAAAAAAGATCAAAAAAAACAAAAATGCATTGTCTTTTTCCTTCAGACCTTCCTTTATTAGGGGAAAGCCCAAACAGGTTATGGTAAAACTTTTGCATTTATTTTCAAATATTTGGATTGGCTTTCTGCTTGACAGCCTGGGTTTATCTTTCATCAAAACCAAATTTTAACTCTTTCACACCAAACTACGAAGTCACTAATTCTTTCAAACAGAACAGGAGAAGATATATGAAAAATATATGGTGAGACGTCTGGTTTGGATGCAAGAACTCCGTTCTGCTGTGTGTCAGCCCGCACGGGGAGTTGTGTGTAACGAGGCTTGTGCGCTGTGGCTGTAAATGCCATTTTTCTGAGGTAAGGTCGGAGGTGGAGGGTCACTTTGGTAGCTCATGGCACAGGATCTCTGCCTTCAAATGCTTTTGTCTTCCCACGTGTGCTGGTGTTGGCTGGAATGCCCAGTTCTGGAGAGCAGAGGTGATGCTTCACTGGGATTCAAAGAGGTCCCCAGTGTTGGCCTTCTGGCTGCCATCTTTAAGCCCTGTATTTCTTTAAAGGTAACCTCTGATTTCATTATCCTTTCGGCAGGATCAGTACTGCTGGTGGTGTGTATCAGGTAGAGGATGGCTCTGACCAAAGTAAGGCTTGGGAAAGCAGAAGGGGAAAAGTCTCCTCAGCCAAATGTTTTACCCTCTGCGTGGTCTTGCCGTGGCTTTGGATCAATGTGCGTGGCAGGAGCGAGGCTCTGGCCCAGCCCTGGGCACCCCAGAGCAGGGCTGGGTGATCCAGAGGGCTCCTGCTCCTTGCTATGGGAGCTGGATAGCCAAAGGGGGGCTCGCTATCCCCAGGCTGTGCTGCTCTGGAGAGCCCTCTCCAGCCTGGGAGACAGCTCTTTGCATTGCACACCTGGTTTGAGGGATCCCACGGGCTCTGCCGGCGCTGTGGGCGGCCAAGCAGCCTGCTGGGGATGATGGAGGAGGCATGGTGCACAGCCTGAGCTTTGAGTGGAGCTGGCAAAGCAGCTCTCCTGAAGAATGGGGGACTTGATTTACAGTTGCTTATGCAATTAAGACATCCTCAACAATGATAGCACTAACTGACCCAAGGGAATGGCCTGAAGTTGCGTCAGGGGAGGTTTAGGTTGGATGTTAGAAAAGGGTTATTCACCCAGAGGGTGGCTGGGCACTGGAACAGGCTCCCTAGGAAGTGGCCACAGCACCAAGCCTGACAGAGTTCAGGAAGCATTTGGACAATGCTCTTGGGCACACGGTGTGACTCTTGGGAATGGTGCTGTACAGGGCAGGGAGTTGGACTTGATGATCCTTTGGGTCCCTTCCAAATCAGCATATTCTGTGATAATTGGAGAGAAAAAAACCATCACGCTGTGCTACTAAAAACTCCTGTAACCAAGAAAAATACCATTTAACCATTTGTGGGTCGTTCAAATACTGGCCCAGTATGTTCCCTGTCCTATATGCAATGCATGAGAAGATGAATGCAGAAACGTTTTGGAGGATTTTGTTACATTATTCATGTTCATCACTATACTGAATTAATCTCAGATTAATAAGCATTCTTTTTAAATTAGGTATGAATACTCCTTACAAAGCTTTATGTAAATAATACAGACTGGAAATGGTTTTTGTTCTCTATTTGCTTTTCTAATTATCCGTATGATAAACTTAGCTCTCTTATTACATTTGATAAGAATGAATGCTTTTTTCAGGTTAGTATCTTTTGCCTGATCTAATAAGGTTGTGTGTATCATTCCTATCAGGCAATATGCAGTAGTACAATGTCTTTAGGTAATATATTTTTATTGTATCTAATAAAACTCATTACCAACTAGTTTGTTCAAACATTGACTCCATCCTCTTGCATACATCCTGTTCTGAACCCTACTTTGCAAACCTGCTGTTAATTTTTTTTTTTTTTTAACCTGTTGACAAACATGGGTAAGTATCAGATTCACATAGGATGATTGTGTATTTAAATGTTTTGTGCAAGATCATGCACCAACCCTGTTGGGTTTTTTTTTGGTTAGTGATTACAAAGTAGCTTTTCTTAAGGCCCTGAACATAATTATTTATCTTTCCCTATGTTCTAAATTAACTACTCTGGGCAGGTGCGAGACAAGTGCGAGCAATGCATTAACAAGTAGTGTAACCACGTAATGTTGAGCCCCTGAGCCTTGCTAATGACTGCATGTGTTGGAACAGAGTAAGTCAGAGTCGTCTGAAGCACTTTGCTGGTACTCTGTGTTAGATTTTCATGGGGAAAAAAAAGTTAGTGCTGTTTTGCTCTCCCCTTCTAGCTTTAATTTGTGCCATGGTACCTCCACCATACCGGATAAAATCATGATTAACTAAAACTGTGCCACCTAATTTTTCACAGAAACATTGTATCAGAAATTCATTTTATGTGCAGAAGATTTACGTGGGTTTGTATTCCTACTCCTCCTGTGCACTTCATTGCACTTGTTCCTTTTGCTGTAGTCAACCGCTCCAAAATTTTTTGCGAACTTCCACGTGTTGGAATAAGATGATCTATCCTGTCCAGCAGTGCCTTCTTGTGAAAGCCAGTGTGTTGTTTGGTGGCATTTGAGACATGTGTTACCTTCCAAACGCTTGCCACACTGACGTACTCTTTCAACTGTGAAAGATCATCTGTATCCTTCCCCCGCCAACAAATTCTGGCATTGATTAACCCAAACAAATCTGAGGCTTTTGGCTTTCAGACTCAGTCCATTAATTCTCTCCAGAATAGGGGTTAGGATATACAAAACCTATTCTGTTTGGCAACTTCTCTTTCAGTGACTAAGAAAAGCCAAGCTGATGTCAGAGCAGCGAAGATTTACAGTGCAGTGATCAGAGGGAGGGTGTAAAAGCCTGCATGTGGAATGAGTCAGTCTTTCCTTTTCAGGACAGCTCTAACCACATCTACCATCTGAGAAATCTGTGCAGCCCACTTCTGTAGTAAAGAAGAAAGCATATGACGGGAAAATACCACTCTTCTTTTTTTTTCCCATGTCCAAGAAGAAATGCCAGCTTCTCTACAGGCAAGCGTTAACTGTTTAAAGTTATCTTGCCTCTTTCAACACTATCCCCTCCCTTAGTACCTACATCAGTGGTGTTCTGAATTCTGTTGTGTTATGTTGGTCTCCCTTCAGCTGAATAAACTGACCTCTTTTGACAGCTTCACTGCAATACAAAGGGATATTTGGAGAACTGAAGGAATGAAGGTATGTGGCACCCTAAAGACTCCCCGCATGCACACTGCAGGTGTTCCAGTCAACCTGCTCAGGCAGCTTTCTAAGTAGTGTTACTGTTTCAGAGCCCTGCATGCAAGTGTTAGCAAGGGGAATAATATTTGGGAAATGGTTTCTGCACATACACTCTGCTCATCTTAAAGAAGTCCTCGGTAGTAGAAATTTTCCCAAGTATTTTAACCATCTGAAATTTGCACACAGGGATGATGATTTTAAGCAATGTCTGTGAAGCACTTAAGGGTAATGAAATAAAATGATGCTTTTAAACAAGTCCAAGAGAAAATTTACTAGTAAATATTATGTTTTAGTAAATAGTTCTATCTTTTTCCAAGTACAAATAGAAAAGTACCTTTCCTTTGTGTGCTTCAGCCTTTTCCCAATGGGAAATACTTTCATACCAATGAGAAAATACTGCCCTTTTTTTTTTTTTTTTTTTTTTTTTTTTTTTTTTTTTTTTTTTTTTTTTTTTCCCCCCCAGTGAATGTCAAAAAACCTGAAAATACATTTACAGGCATTTGTTACCAGCTTGTTTTTACATCAATTTGTTCTGGTATCTTTAGCCAGTCTCAAAGATAATCTATAAACAGAATATACATAACTAGGCAGGTGAAGCAGTTATTTATTGACCAGCCCACAGAAAAGAAAGGATTTCACAAGCCATTGGGCTGAGCATGAGTTTGCTCCCGCAGCAAGGTACCAGCAGTGGCTTTGCTGGCCAGGCAGACAAGGAGCAGGAGAGGAAGGGTCAGTCCCTGCAGCTCCCCAGGGCAGACCCTTGACATTGCCACATTCCTATCTTCTGCCAAGCTCCATCAGGGCCCCAGGTGCCTTGCCCCAAGAAACTGACTGACCTGATGCTTCCTGACTTGCCTTGCTCTTCTCTTCCTTTAGATTTTATACCCTTTCCACATTGCCGCTTTCCCTCCTAAATCCTCAAGCTCCCGGCAGTCCTGTCCCACTAGCTCTACCTCTGTCTATATTTTTACCTTTCTTTATGTCTTCATGCTTTCTCACAGCTTTTTTTTCCAGCACTCTGAGCAAGGTTACACAGCTGGGCTGGATCAGAGTTGGGCCCTCATGTGCAGGGAGCTGTGGAGAGGGAAGGGAGGCACAGGACAGGGGCTGCACTAAGGGCTGACATACTCCAGGTCTTCCTTGAGTCAGGAAAACATTCCAATGCAGTTGGAAGAAAGGGTATTCAAAAAGCTCCACGTGTTGCTGTCTTTGCCAGAACAGAATGAAAACTAGATTTCAAAGAGCTCTAAGAGGCCAGTGCAGCTCAGTAGAATGAAATGCTCCAGCAGTTAGCAGCTGCACGGACCGTCAGTTCGTGACCTCCTTTAGCCCCGCTCTGCTCACTTTCCGTACTTCAACGAGTTCCAGCTGCCAGCAGGCAGAGGGTTCTGACGGGAGTGGGAAGGAGGCAGCTCGTCAGCAGCTCACAGGCTTCACACAGCAAAAAGCCTTTGGCCACTTGTGCATTCAAGCAAGTCACTGTGCCCTGAGCTGCAGAAGTTATGGAACAAAGCCGGCAGTAGGGGAGTAAGCTTGTGCACAAGTGGGAACATTTGGGGTTTAAATTGTTTCTAGGTGAACTGTTCATATCTAAGAGTGGTCTAGCTCTGTCTTTGCTGTGGTGACCCTAGAAACAGCAAGTGTTACCCTCTATTCTTGGGTGAATTTTGTACATTGGTATTGAAAATGCAGTAATAAAAAAAAAAAAAAAAAAAAAAATTCAGGCAGTTACAGAATTTCCTCTCCTAAAAAGCATTTTGCAGATTAAACTAGCCAGTCGTCTCTGGAAAAAGAGTTCAGGACAAACCATACCGTTCTGTGTATTACAGTCCACATATGCACAGCTCTTCTCTTCCCAGTGGGAATCATCTGGTCAGCCCTGCAGTGCGTGCTGCTGCCCTGCTTCAATCCTGCACTGAGTTTCCTAAGCAGCGCAGTGCATCAGCAAAGCCAGCTGCTGGAGCCGCCCTTGTTTCATTGGGCTCGCAAGGTGAGTGAGGGGCGCCGAGCCCCGGGCCCGAGGGACGCTCCGTGCCCGCCGGGACCCAGGCTCTCTCCGCCGCTGCCTCCTTTGGCTGTCGGTGCTGTCGGAGGCGCGGAGAGGGCAGAGCCTCCCGCAGCTGCTGATCTCCCCCGGGAGATCCGTAACAGCGCCGGGTGCAGCCAGCAGAGGGCATCGGGATGAGCCGAAATAACCGCGAAAGGGAAACACCCCTTCACGGCATCGTGGAACGCTTACAGGTACCTGTTACTAAAAGCAAAACCTCATCCTGCCTTTGCACAATGCAATGCAAGTGCTCACACTTCTGATAAGGTGTTTTTCGTCCTCATTAAGATAACGATAGGGTTGTCTTCATTAGAGGAAAATAAAATCTGGTTTTCTTTTGGTTAATGAAATGTGAAAGGATGCCTTCAGTGCAGAGCAGGCAAGGGCGAGGGAAAAAAAGAATCTATTAGAAACCACAACGTCACCAAAACACAACTGCTCCATGCAGGATCAGGGAGAATCGGTAAGTAGCTTGTAGGTCACAGACGAACACAAAAGGAGACAAACAGCAAGGGAATTCTGGAGAAGTCAAGCGGCCTGCAACGGTTCAACCCAGACCAAAGTTAAAAATCTTTTTTCCCATTAATTCAAAGCCAGTCTATTTTCATGTATTATTGGGAGCATCTGTTTTATTATTGCTATATCTTTATAGGAGCCATGACAATTGAAAGTATATGCATTCCAAACACAGTGTAAAACAAACAAATACCTTCTTAGGAAATAGATAAAGCTGTGAAAGTAAATTCGTGTCTTGGGGGCTAAATGAAAAATCTGTACTACAAACCAAAATCGTTGTAAGTATTTAAAGTGATGTAGAAAAGACAGCTCATTTTTTTGCAAAGTTCATTCAAGAAAACCTGTCAGTGATTACTAAAGAGGGCTTCTTACATATCAATCCAGATGACTAATACAGATGGGGCAAAGTGGGAGAAGGGCCCACAGAAATAGATATTTTTGCTGCTTGTCTCAATCTGTACAGCTTGAATCTAATGAATAAATTAACCATAACCCACAGAGGATGTTAGTGCTTCAGATCTCAGAAGTTTTTTGCAGCACCCCTTTTGGTCAGGGAGAATCATGTTGCCAATGCATTTCAGACTATTGTGTTCCCCTCTGGTTCTGCTGGGCACAGCCTTTCACTTCATCACCAGTGCCTGAGGCCTGCCCAGGGGCTCTGACCTGCACACACTCGCTCTTAGATGTGGACTACAAGAAGCGTTTGTTAATCTCTGCCAGGGATTTTGTCAGTCTTCAAAGTAATTAGATGATTCACTTCTGGACCAGGCCAGATTGCTGTATCAGGCACAACAAAAGACCCGAAGAGCAATCAGAACAAGTAGGAGAGTTCACAGGCAGCCATGAATAAAAATACTGTAAGTCTGGAAATATAAAGTATTTCTCTGTTTTGCATACACCCTAGCTTTAGGCTAAACAGTGCACAGACACAGACTTGAATTTCTGGAAAAAGATCTGATCCAGGCATGTGTTTGCAATTTTTGAGGAATTTTTCTATGTTGAATGAGGGCTGGGGAGGAAAAGACACTATTTCTGCCACTCTCCCCCTCCCCAGTTTCAGACCTGAAAGCTTTCCTTCCCTATGTGTGGCTTTGGGGTTTTTTGTTTTGGTTTGGGTTTTTTGTTGTTGTGTTTTTGTTCTTGGGTCTTTTTTTTTTTTTTTTCTCTTTTTTTTTTTTTTTTTTAAGTTTCTTTTCTTTGCAGTCTCAAGTACTTGTGATTATCTTCTTTTGGCATCCAGCTCAATGTCAGCATGACTATGTTTGTCACAGGTTTTATATGCTGCTGCAAGCAGGACTCAAATTAGGATTGGTGTGACCAAAGGACAATAGCTCTGCCAACAAGACAGACTTTTTTTGATCTAACTAGCAGATGCTCTGCTAGCGTCTCTCACTTTTTTGCCTCTCTCTTGCCTAGAGGACTGAAACCAGCCTGTCACTATGATCGTACTTGTGGGAGCTACAACTGTTTGCACAAGATCTGAATCTAGCCTAATACCTACTTTAATTACTGCTTCCAACAGCTACTTGTGAAGGCTCTAGTGGTAAACTCCATTTAATATATCATATCTTTAAAGCAGAGATTTTTCCAGAAATGGCTACTTTTTTTTATAGAGGCTGTTTTGCACTCTAGTGGATTATTTTAGGTAGTAACAAATTGTTCCTGTATATCTTTGGTCATCAATGACTTGCAAGAATAGTACTGCAGGAAGAGGAGGAGGCTAGAAAGAGAACCTGATGGGATTCAAACCTTGAATTCCCTTTTGTTCCTCTCCCCTGTTACTTGACAGGAGTTTTGGAAGAAGAAGAGCTAAGAGACATATGAAAGACCTGGCATAAAATACTGGACCAGCTTTTCAGGTGTCACTGAGGGGCAGCAGGTCCAGAGGTGTCTCTCCCGTCCAGACTTAAGAAGATCTCAACTAGCTTTAGTTTTTCATGCAAGCCTGAAGGCTACTGACTGCCAGTCATCCTGACAAGGTGATGACTAATGGGGACAATTAACTCCCTCCCCTAACTTGCTGTCTGTCATGGCGATTGGAAAGGAAATAAGAACGCTTTTCCCTAAGGAAACAGGTTGGCAAGTGGGCTTGGGTCTGTTAAAGCTTTAGTGTTAATGTTAATGAAATTTCATATTAACAAAATATCAAAAAGTTGTTCCAATGAAGGGCAGGTTCAAGCCCATATTGTCTGCTCTGTAAATTCCTTTTTAATTCGTGTTCACATGTTGAAAAATTAATTTTATAGCCAACCTGTAATTCCACAGGAGTAAAGTGCAGAATTCCCCTTGGCTATGGAGGGAGAAAGATAGTTTTGCATTGTCCTTTCATACAGTAACAGTTTTTTCCTGTGTAATTAGTTAATTTGTTTAAAATGAGTTAAAAATAGCAGGCATCAGTAATTTGTTTCTGTCTCTTTCAGAATGTTGTTTTTAGTTCATAGACAAAAATAAAATTGAGGAACATCTGACTGTTTGTTACTCAATATCACCAAAATCCAGCTTCTAATGATTAAAGCTGATGCTTGCAGAGGTGCCCCATATCTCTGATGCATTGATATTTCTGCCCACAGAATCATAAAACTTTGCTTCCGTACCTGCAGACATGCCTGGAGCATGAAGGTCAGTTTGTGATGCATCTTCGTTGCTGAATTTTAAGGCTAAAACTGCCTTAATTTGGGCAAGTCAAATTTTTTCCTTAGTTCACACCTTTTAGGGAACAAATTTTAGTATGGATGGCGGCATGGGTCTCAGCAGAGCTTCCTGAAAGGAAAAGAGAAAGGGAAAGGAGTCACCGCTACTGAACTAGCCTGCTCTTTATGGTGACCAAGAAGCAGCCAGACTATAATCCAAGAGCCACTGTGAAAAGCTACATGACTAATCTCTATTTTCATTGTGTGGCTGGTAGCAGGAAGGAGGATGTAGCACAACAGTCAATTTATTGGAAGAACAATGTACTCATTCATCAGAGCATTATTCTGAAATAATTAAAATGACAGTAGAGCAGCCCACTCTTGACTTAAGAAAATACGAGTCATTCAAATTCCATATTTAATAAGGAAATTGTTCCACTGCCTTACTGGTTGGCATAAATTACATGTAGCTAATATGTTCCTGTTGCAGACCCTGAGGACTCTTTGTTTATGCTAAATGTGAATATATTTTAGCACATGAATTACTATCCTCCTGCTTGTTTCTTGGGCGCCTCCAGAATAAGTAATACGTTGGCATAACTTTGCCATTTGTCAGCCAGCAGTCTGGTAGCACATTTGCTCGTCAATCTAATTTTAACCTTTTCTCATACGAGCACTTGGTATTTCATGTAAATCAACCAGACAGTCTGTCATTCAATAGGATACTATCTTCGTAGTCTTCTAAAGTGTGTGCTCTATTGTATGTGCTCGTTATTAAGTAGCAGAGGTAAAGTAAAACTAATATATTACTTCTGGTTTCTTAATACCAGAATGCCAGGAATCTCTTTATTACCACAATAGAGACAAATGATATGTCTGGCTGCAGTTCTGGACAATGGGCCTGGTAATGCATTCAGCACTTTGTGAATTGAAAGGTCTGTCCTGAATGGTAAGTAGTGCAATGCATCATTATAGGCTTCAGAGCACATATTCTAGGGCTGTTCCTGTCATCCCTCTAATTTGCAATTAATAATATTAAAAAGTACATTCAACTGATTAATTAAAAAAAATATTTTTTAAACAATCTCCCTGTGTTTCCAACTTGATAAAATATGATGCCGGCTGCAAAGGAGAATATAATTCATCATGAAATACATATAAATTAGTTAATGATAATTTCTTTTCATAACTTGTGTAAAAAATATGAAAGGTTCATTGCTATATCCTTTACCTTATAAGGTTTTTCAGAAATTGATTTGGCTGGGAAAATACTGTGTTTGAAGTTTTGCTGTCTCGTCAGTGTTGCTCTGCTAGTCATGACTTTATTATCTTTGATTTTTTAAATATGTTCATTTATGCAACCTAATTAATAATTATAATAATGTTCATTCTGGCTTATTCAGATATTTTACTGCATTAAGAATGTTTTTAAAAAAAGCAATTATAACATTGTAATGAATCTGTGGTGGTATTAATGATTCAGTCCTGTATTACACCTGTAACCATTTATTGCCTGGTACAATAGTTACCTGTTTTATCAATTATGAAAATCATATTCTGATCTAAATTTTCCTTACTGATACTTTGAGACTATTAGCACTACCTTACATTTCACTGCACTCTGGCTTATGACTGATAGAATAAAACTCATGTATTTACTACTCAGTTGTGTTCTGAACAGTGATTTTAGGCACTGTGTTTGGTGTGGGGCAGACCCTGAGTGGTGCCTGCATTTGTCCCCAGCACAGTGCTGAGCAGTCCCCTTAGCAGAGAGCAAAGCTCATCCTGTCCTGTAGCCTCACAAAGTCCCTCCTCAGTCCATACTCTCTTCAGGTGCCCTTTACTTACAGATTGCATCATGCTCTGAGTCCATCCTCACTGTCACGCCTCCTCTCTAGCAACTTCTGTGCGAAATTTACATCTGCTGCTATAGAATTAATTTCCCTGTGTTGAATTTCTGGGTATGAGTTGTATATACTTGTTTGATATTTGTGCGATTTCTACTACAAAGTTCTGTTTCTGTTTGAAGCAGCGCTGTAATAGAAGTAAAAACATACAAAGTGCTTCCATCACTACCTCCAGCATCTTTTATATCTACAAATCAAGTAAAGGCAGTATTTGTCCTTCAGGGTGTAAAGTGATATAACTTAACTTAGCACTTGTTTGACCAAAAGGTTTAACCACAGATTAAGTAAATATCTTCAAGGACATAGGCCTGAGGGTTTTGGCCTTGAATAAATATATCTCAGACAAATCTGTCTCATAAAATATTCAGGTATTTCTATTACTTAATTTTGTATAACAGGGGTATGAAGGATTTGATTCTCCCTGCTTTGATAAAGTTCTCACATGGGAGTTTGGTTTCTGTATCTCCACGTTTTATGCCAGGCAGCTGCATTGTTTGCTCTCAGGGATGTATCTAGGCAAATTTAATACAGTCAGTGAGTTGATTGTCTTAAGCAATGACAACATTTAATTTCACTGAGCTTCTCAAAAATAGTTTTGCACATAATTTTGTTCATTTCATGTCTGGTCCTCTGGTTTACCACCACTGTTCTTGCAGCTGTTTTACCTAGTTCAGGGAAGTGTATATTAGCAATAAATGTTTGCTCTGAAGAAAAGCAGTGAATTTCTGGGGTTTAAAGGAGTCTGCATTTTATTACAAGAAAAATATTTTCTGGTTATACTTATTTGTGCATCAATGCACACATAGTTGTGTTTAACAAACATATTCTTTCCCTTCAAATTTTCCACTCCTTAGGGATTACTGAAGAAATAATCAAGAGGACCTGAAACTACAGAATTTTGCCTGGGATGATTCCAGCCTCAGATTTTTATTTAAGAAGGAAATTGATTTTTAATTCTGTGCCTGTATGAAGAAGAAAAATTAAATTATGGTAATGTGTTACTACAACTGCAGACGACCTGGGTAATTTTTTTTTTTTTTTTTCCCTGGAGCACATATCTAAGTACAAATACAGTTCTAGTTATTAGCAATGTATTCCTCCAGGTATCAAGGCCAAAATCCACCCATGTCTTTTGGAAGGTGTGTGGAAGGCAAGCACAATGAGAAAGAGTTTTGTCTTTCTCTTTTCATGTGATTTTTTTTTAATTTGGTAGAGAAGTTTTATTGCTATTTACTATTAGCAAGCCATTCTGTAGCTATTTAAATTCCATTTTTAAAGGTATATAATAGAATTACCTAGTCTGCCACAGACCCAGTGCCACATTAATGTTAATAGCTCAGGAAGATGTTCCCTCTGCTTGGTATTACGCACATATCCATGGGTTGGGCTGCTGGGCGTGCGAGAGGCAGGGGCATCTCTGGTGCTGCTGACGTGCTGGGTCTCACCCGCTGCTCTCAGGACATCTCAGCCCCCTCCCCAGCCTCAGCCTCCCCTCAGCTCCTGCTCCCAGCTGCCACGAGCAGCTCGTGCTTTGGGCACACGGCTGCCGCGTGCCGGTGACCCTGTGTGCCGGTGACCCCGCGTGCCGGTGACCCCGTGTGCCGGTGACCCTGTGTGCCGGTGACCCCGTGTGCCGGTGGCCCCGTGTGCCGGTGACCCCGTGTGCCGGTGACCCTGTGTGCCGGTGACCCCGCGTGCCGGTGACCCCGTGTGCCGGTGACCCCGCGTGCTGGTGACCCCGCGTGCCGGTGACCCCGCGTGCCGGTGACCCCGCGTGCCGGTGACCCCATGTGCCGGTGACCCCGTGTGCCGGTGACCCTGTGTGCCGGTGACCCCGTGTGCCGGTGACCCCGTGTGCCGGTGACCCCGCGTGCCAGACTCAGCTCCCCGGGGCCATTCCTGTCCCACCCACTGACAGGGAGCCAACGACGGGCAGCGCAGGGAGCTGCTGCCCACCCCACGGGCCTGGAGGAGCCTGCTGGGCTTTCTTGCCGTGCCCATGTTCTCCAGGCGCTTCTGGCCTCCTAAGCAACTGCCAATTTACAACTTTAGGTTCTAATTAACTTCTGGGGACTTATCAGTGAAAAGTCATGATGTGGGTTTATAGGGGGCCACAAGTGTTACTGCTCCTTCAGAGCAAACCTTGTGCTCTGCGAGGTTTTTCCATACAGTTCTGAGGATTCTCTTGCAGTATAACTTACTTCTTACTCTGACCTTACTACTTTGCAATTAATTTAATTTAATTCCAATTAATTTTCAATTAATTCCGCTTTAGGTCCATGCCCAGCTCCCTGAAGATCTTTTGACTGTCATTTGTTCCCCTCCTCCCTCCCCTCTGAATCGCCTTCAGAGCTCAGAGGCTCTTGCAGGAAATTGCCTTCCACCACGGGAATTGTCCTTTCACACCCCAGCACAGGCTGAACTGAACACCGTGCCGTCTCTGGCCCAAGGCAGCTTTCTGCCAAAATGCAAACGCGGTCATGGGCGACGCTGACGTTAAAGAAGCGACCTCCATCAGTCCCCACGACCTCGCTCCCTGGGATCTGTTCTCCAGACACAGGCCCCCTGAGTGCCGCATTGCAGCTCAACAGCCCCCATCTGAGGGTGGCTCAGGAGAGGGACAGGCTGAGCGGGGCCGCAGCGTGGCAGAGTTTTGTGGGGGTGCCCTGCAGCACCTGACATCATCCAGACTCTGAGAGACCCCACAGCTGCCCCAGGAGCTGTGCCACCGGCTCGTGGTGGGAGTCACCTACAGGCACAAAGGGGGTGAAGTTTGCTAAGGGGATTCATTTCTTTGTAGGCAGGAGTGGGGGGAAGGACAGTACAGGGTCTCCATTCTGTGGCAGCACATCCCACAAGGCTTCAGCGTGGGGAGAGTCAGCACAGGGTGCTGTTGCCTCCACACCTACGTGCATGAGCCCAGAGGGCAATGCCCCAGGCATGATGAGACAGGGTCGAACAGGAGCTGGTCATCTTCCTATTTGGGTCTTGAAGAGATGGGTTGGTGGTTTTATTTATTACTGCAGGCAGAGGGAAAAGTGTCAGTACTGGTGGTGAGCGGTCCTCACCTGGGACCTGTGAGGTCTGCCCCCATATCAGGACAGCCTGGCCATGGGGAAGGGGCCAAGCCCTGCTGAGCCCACTGTGCCACTGTAGGGTGCCCCAGTCCAGGGAGTGTCATTTCCCTGCCTCTTCACAGGTTTTTATAATTCTCAACTAGGTGCATTCCTAAGATGACATTAGATCCTTATCTCATCTCTGCATACTTTTTGTGTCTTTCCTTTTTTCTTACAGTGCTCCCCCAGCTCCTTAACTACTGCCCAGGGAGATGATGTGAACACCGGGATGCCTCTGCTCTTTATGCCTGGCTTCCCACCCAGTACCTTAGAAGAGTGTTACAGCTGTTTGCCGCTCTGATTTGCAACCCAGCTGGCACCGATCCTTCTTTGTGCATTCCCTAAGGTAATTCTGCCTCACTGCCGTTTCTTGCTTTTGTCTGGGGCTTGTCTGGGATTCCTCTGTTCTCTCTCCCAAACTAATTGTATTTTGCTGCTCAGATCAAAGAACCTAGTTTTCTGTCTATTAAGATGAACATGTAATGCAGTTTTTGAGAAAGAAGCTCCTTTGGGAAGTGTGAAAACAGGTGCCTGTGAGATGGAAGCACTACCCTGCAGAAAGACGGGAGATTAGGATTATAACAGACACAAAACTTCAACAATATTCTTTAAAATACTGGATTAATTATTCCAGTGACAATGTGTTTTGTGTCCCTGTGCTAAAAGGGCCTTTAATTCTTCCCTCTGAAATGGGAAAAGAAAGTGGTTGCTTAAATCCCTATTGACGTACAGCGCATGAATTCCAGTTTTGATTTTATGAACAGCCTCTATCATCCTGTCTTGTCTGGACTGCCTCATTCTCATTGCACTGTGGGGTTAGACACACTGTCACCATTCCTATAAATAGCCTGCTTGGTTATGAAGGACCAGTAGTGTTTCCTCCGGGAAGAACAGGGTTTTGACTAATGGCATTTTAGGTCAGTTTTTGTCAGACTTTCTATACGAGATAGGGTTTGGAGGATAGAAAGTCTGCTAAAGAAAGACAATAATCAAAGTATTAACATTTGAAACACAGACACTTGCTGAGCCTGGAGAATTCACAGAGAAAACTGAAGTTTGAAGGAGCAGGATGGTGGTGTGCTTTTAAATCAGAGGCTTGACCTCAGGGCTGGTAAAAAGCTAGGCAGCTGCCATGTGGAAAAAGAGAAGCTCTCTGTGATCCTGCAGAAAGCTGGGCTGCAGTGCAAGGATGTCCGCAGTGCTGGGGAATCTGCTCTGCACACGAGAAATGTGCAAGTGCTCTGGGGAGCAGCAGGTAAGGCAACACGCTTTTCTGTAAATTTTTGGAGCAAAGGAGGAAGTACCTGTGTGTAGAAAGCCTTGTGTTTCAGGTCTTTAGCTGTTAGTAAGACCTTTTGAGTGTGGAGAGCATGGGCAAACAACCTCAGAGCTGGTTCAATAAGGATGGAGGTTTTTAATCTTGTGGATGGAGTGAGGATCCCTGGTTTTAAGGATACAGGCAATTTGGGCTGTGTGACCCTGTCCTGTGAGTAAATGCCTTGGAGACACCAAAGAGACCACGCATCCTGCTGGCCACACAATGAGGGAAGTTCTATTGACAGTGCGAGAGGTCACACACAGCAAGGATTTGAATGACAGGTAACAAGGCTTGGTGGCTGTCTTCTCTTGACTATTAAAAGTAACAAATGCAAAGATATTTGGGGGATTTTCTTGCAACTAGCAACTGATCTGGAATTCAGATGCCATGTCCCACAGCCTGGGCAGATTCCAAGGGTGCGTTGAATCGACAGCAGCACCCTTTGTGCAGAGCAACTCTGTACGCAAGAAGAGAGCCTCGCTGAAAGAAAAGAAACAGAGCATTGCATTCAGGGATGTGACTAACTCCTTCTGAACAGCAAGGAAAGCACCATGCTTGCCAGTTATCTCTTCTGTGCATTTCCTCAGTTGTGGCTGGGGCCATCTGATGAGTGTTTCCCTTTCGCTCCCAGCTCGGCGCAGTCTGTCTGCTGTCAGCAGTTAATGAAGTCACTCGCAAGACGCCATCCCCTGGGGAAAAGCAGGGCTATGAATAGACCTGTTACTTGCATCTCTGGTTGCAACGCTCTCAGCGCTGCTTTTGCTGTGCCACCATCTCTGATGATTGTGCCACTTCCTAACAATGGTCTTTCACTCTGCAGCTACTGCTATTCCCAAAGCCAGAAGCGGTGCTTTTCCTTCTGGCAGAGCTGTGGAGCTCAGTGAGTGCTTCTGCGCTGCCTCCAGCGACAGGCACAGGTTCTGAGATAGCACACGCTTACCAAGAATGTGCAGAAAGTGAATGAGTAAACTTATTGCAGCAAGTGCTTTTAATAATAGTGCGCAGTGATTGTCATTGTCAGATGCTTTGTCAATGCACATCCTACAACACGGAGGAAAAAAAGAAAGGGTTTTTTTTCAGAGGACAAAGTATTTCCCTGCTACTGAAATAGAAAAGCAAACTGTGAATCTGATTAAAACACCACCTCTTTGCCCAGCTGAGCTTGCGTTTCTAGATGTGGTCAAGCTCGTGTTTAAAAGGAATTGTGTGTTGGTCTAGACAGAGGTGAGCTATAAAAGAAGCAAAATCAGCAAATACAAAGAGAGATAAAGAATGATGAATCATGATGACATATTGCTCAAAGTATGTAAAATCATGTAAACACTTATCATGCTGTGTAGGGCGTATAATCATTATTTGTACAAGCAAAGCCAAAGACTATTCAGTGCACTTTAATGACTGCATTTGCGATTTAACCCAAAATAACTTTGCAGTTGAACACTTTTGTAAGAAAATTTAGCTAAAAATGCCGATAAATGATGAAAAAGAGAAAAACTAATTAAGGCAGCATTCACTTTGAACATTTCCTGTTCTTTCTTCAGGAGATTTCAGGGAAAACTTATTTTAAACAGGTTTTGTTTCATATACACTGTTTATTATTTCATATCAGAGCTGATGGTCTTAAAAGCCTCTCCCAAACTAAGCTGTTAAAATTTTAATTCTCAGAAAGCTATAATGAGGTTTTCAACAAAATGCAAATGTAGATCTTTCTGCATTGTGACCCAAATATCTGAATCATTCCTACATGAGCAGAGTTACAGTTGTTGTTGCATATGATATTGTTGCATATGTTGTTGCTCAGGTGCCTCATCCTCCTGCTTATATAAAACCAGAACAAAAAACCAGCCCCTTGTTACTCATACTTATATTAATTCTGGTTGGCTGAATTAGTTTAAGTGATTCATGACCTATGTTAAAATTTAACACAGCCTTTAATGTGTTCAGCCTGACACATGGTGCCTTATAATATTGATATATCTCATTGACCAAGCAATCTGCATCAGCTTGCTGAAGCACATCTTGAGGGGAAACTGATACAGTAGCCCTGATCTACTTCTCTGCCAAAGCTTTAATTAAACATTCATGCTATCAGTTAAGACTGAAGGATCTTGGGGAAAGGCATGAGATGCCAGTCCTGTCATTAACAATATTTCTTTTTGAAAGTTTAGGAAGATAGAAATATGCTTCTTAAATCAGATGTCTGTGACCTGGTTAGCATCTCAATGGTATTCAAAGCTCTGATCTGTCTTGCTCTCTGGTATCCTATACATAAGAAAATACAAATCCATCTGATTTTCTGTGGTGAGCACATTTTTCCAGTAGCATCCCAAGCAGACAGAGTTTAGCAGAGCAGAACTGTAATAGTGGTGTCTGGCAGTGGAGCTCATCCTTTTCCTGGGATACAGAGTTGTGAACCTGGGGACAGGCACCTCCTTAGGGTTTGTTTCCCACTGCTGGCATCCAGACAGCCTGAAGGCTGGTAAGGCAATCCTCAGCCTTCTGCAGGCCACTCGTGTGGGATTTAGAGCCTGGTCCAAATGAGGTTTCATTTAGCACTAGCTGCCCCTGAAAATGAGGTTCTGCCAGACTACTTAGGAATGGCACTTGTGTGATAAAGCCTTCTGGCTGTGTCTGCAGAGGTGTCTTATGAGGGTCATGGAGAGGTTGGTTTTTCTTCACTTAGTGGAGCTGTCTGGGGGTGGAAAATGCAAATGCTGCCATTTCTCCCCAGGGCAGAAAACCTACTTGGAATGATGAACCTTGGCATCCTTAGAAGATGCTTCTTGTCTCTTTGAGAACCATGCTAAGAGCAATTATTCTCATCCAACCACAGCCAATACCACAACCACAGCAACCACAGCCAATACCTCAAATGGTTGTTTAAAATCAGCTTCAGCAAGCTTTGCTCCCTCTCTCACCCTTTCCTGGCTTCCACGTCTCTTATGCTTGGCTGTCCTCCACCCAGGCTTTCAGGCTCAGATTTGGAAATCCCCTGCTCCTGACAGTGGACTGTTATTTTTCTGGCAGTATTTACCTGCCATCCTTGTCGAATAGTGTCAAGGCCTCTGTGGTGACTGTGCTGTTATTCAGAGTGTTATCAGACGTTTTAAACAGATAGAGATTGTCAGATTTCTGCCACAAGAACTGCACAGAGGAATTTCCTCAGCCAGGAAGGCTGCCCAGGTTGGAGCTTGTGATGCTCTGTCTGACCCTGAGCCTGGATTTGTTCTAGTTGTAATAGGGGAGAAACTACTTCTGAGGAACGACGTCCCTCAAGCTTCACTATGACAACAGAAGCAGCACAATACCAGGTTCATGAAGAAAATTTTGCACTCTAAGAACTTAGAATTAGGGTGCATAATTTAGAACTTAGAAGAATGTAAGCAAAAGGCCAGGTCTTGAAAGATGCATTAATATACAAGTTCAGAAGCATTAGCTAAATCAAACTGTCATGGCTCAACCCACAAGTGCAGCAAATAAACTTAAGTAGGGTTTTTGAAGCAGCAAGGAAAGAAGAGAAAAATACTTGTTTGAAAGTGGTCAGGATAAATCAGATGGTAACACATGAGAACATAAACCTCAGTTCAGGATGAAGGGAAAATAGGCTCTATTACTCCCCTTGAGCAAACCGATGATGAGGGAGACCTAGTAAAAATGAATGTTTTTATCAGTAATGTGGTGCACAGGCATCGTGAATAGCTGCGTGTCAGCACAGTCTGAATAAATAACTGCAGTGGTTTTGTTTACTTCTCTGCTCAAAATTTTGAATATTAATCAAATTTCACAAAATTAGACAGAAAATTGTGATGTCATGAGAACGTGACAAATAGGCTCTTTCCACAAGTGCTGACACTATTAGTTAGATAACCTAAATTCAAATTTTTACCTTGTTTTTTGACTGTTACTTCATGTACCCCTCTTGTCTAATCTTCATATTAGCATGACACAGGCAGAAGAAGGTGTTTCTGTTTCCCCTACATGCAAGAAAGTTGACACACTACACAGTCAGAGAGGAACTTGCCTGGCTTCGTAGTACAGAAAGAAAATGTGCTCTGTAGCACCTGATATGCCCAAGTTAGGAACCAGTTTGCTCTTGACTGTATCTGTGGAAAGTGCAGAGTGAGGCAGCTCCTGTGTGTCAGCCCAAGCCCTGTGTCTGCTGTTCCCTGGAGGTTTGATTGTTGCCACATCCATGACTTGGCCCGGCCCAGGGAGCAAACACAGCACCAGTGTTTGACCCGTTTGAGTTTTTTCTTGGTTTTTCCTGTTGCTCTCAGACATTGCCGAGCAAATTTTTTCTGATTTCAGAGGGCCATCAGAGGTCTCTTCTAGATTAATATTAACTCATTGACTGTTGGAGTTAGAGTAAGCCCCCGACAATTGACCTCTTTACCTTTATATATATTTCTTGTACTCTTTTAAATTTTTGTAGTGTTCCTCTGGTAGTTTGACACTCAAATGTCTCTGCTGATGAGGGTGGGAAGGGTCTTGCTCTAACTGAGAAAGTCTCATCCACTAGATCAGTATCCTACTGCAGATCAAAAGAAAAATAATGTTGGAAAGAATCACATCATAACTAACTGAATAAATAAGTGACAGCTATGAGTCAGTGTCTGCATTTCTTCCCTAACACAACACTACATGGTAGACTGGCTTTGAATAGGTTTCTTCCCATAATTTCAGGTAATGATTAATTCCCAATGACTAAAATATCTCCAGGAGAATTGATGAGACATTTTACAAAGCTACTCAAGTTCAAAACCTTTCTCTTTAGCTTTTTCATGAAGAAATACTTATTTTAACAGACACCATTTTAAAACTGCGTCATAAATATAAGTTCAACAATATTATTAGACCATAGTTTTAAGCTAAAATGATTGTGTTCCAGGAAAATGCCCACACAGTATGTGCATGCAGTTTATTATTTACTCCATTTATAAAACAGAAGCCATTTTAGTGCTGCTGGCAGTGCAATCATTTATGGGATGAAATATAACTGTACCAGCTCACATTTTAGGGTAAAAGACTAAAGGAATGAGCACTGGAAAGAACAAAAGCCAGAGGAAAAATCTGTGTGAGTAGGTTTGTCATGAAGGAAAAGCTTCCACTGCAGGGTTTCATTCCTGAAGAGGGTGTGTTAAAGCATGCAAGATAATAAAGAGCAGCAGATGTCTTAAGAATTGGTGTTATGAGGAGTGTTGTAAAGAATTTAGCTTTGAGAAGAAGGAGGATTTTTCACACAAACTGGATGAACTCCATTGGAGCAAACATAGCATTGACTTTCTGGAACCGAGATTGCCATAATTGGTATCATTATAGTATAACAGTTAGATCATGTAGCATGTTCCAAAATAATAGATGATAACAACATATATATATATATATACACACACACACACATACATCAGTGTAATCAGTAAAAGAATTCTAAGAAACAGGAGATTATGTTGAGGGACACTTGCAAGTAATTTTGATGCCTAGTTCTGAAAAGCAGAGCGAGATGAGTAAGTTAGGGAGAAAGAAATATCAGATGGGATAAAAATGGACTGGCAAAATGAACACTGGCATGTGTGGGAATGTGGTGTTAGGAATAAAAGGGATGTGACATTTTAAAAAAAAAATTGCACATTGTCATAGAAGATGAGCTGAGATGTTTGTGTACAGAAACTGCAAACACAGGCTAGAGCTGCAGGATCCAAGATGATCCCAAATCTTCCAAGAATAGTGAAGGATGGTGGATGGGTGATCTGTGACTGAAAAGCACTTGAACTAACATGTAGTCTTTTAAGAAAACTAGAAATAGAACCAGTGGCACAGAGACATCCCTCGGTGGCAGTGAAGTTGCCTACAGAGGCAGAGAGAGGGGGTCTGGGCAGAATGAAATCCACCAAACTGAAGGTCTTCTGAAGGGCCACTAAGGAAGAGCATTTTACAGAGAGGTCTAGCTCAGATGACCGCAAGCATGAAAGAGAAGCTCCCGGGCATTGCCTCACTGCGGGAGATTTTAACTCGTCAGAAATAGAGTATAAAGCAAATGTTGCTGATAACAGTAGAGCCAGTTATTCCCGGGTGTAATAGCTGGCAGATTTCATCAGCAAGCAGTCACTGGACTACCATGATGCTATTCTAGGTGATCTCTGTTAGGTAGTGATGACATAGAGCAGCTGGTTGTAGAAAATAACCTGGCTAAAGTTATCACAACTTGATTAAATTGAAAAGAAATGAAAGAATGAACGAGAATAGGCTGTTTGTTTCTCAAAATTTGTCCTTGTGAAGAATTGTACCTAAAGAAATTAGTGATATTAATTGGATGAAAGCTCCAAACCTATTGAAATTTAATTTAGGTAATAATATAAAATCTGTAATTTTTTTTCTGTAAGGAGATGATGAGGAGTGCTAGCACCTTACAAATACTTAAAAAATAAATAAAAATATTAAGAGTTAGAAAAGAGTGAAAGTCCCCACCATACCAGATCATTAGTGGAAATGGTATTTTGGGAACCTGGAAGCAGAGGGTCCGGTCAGATCTCTCAAGTTTGCAGACATACCATCTGTAACAATATTTTAAAAAATGAAAGTTTCTCCTGTCACACAAACAAAAGGGAGTCTGGTAGGTGGCAAGTACTCTCTCTCTGGTAGAGATTAAAGACTGTGTAGATACTGCCCAAACCAAGTGAATACTCTTTCTTCTTTTCTGTAGAGATGATGGTACAGATCATGGAAAAAAATGGAATAATCGGTAGAAATAAAAGCTAACATTTACAAACATGAAAAGTTATGAACAAGGTCTAGTGGGCCCATAGTGAAGTGGTGTTTGTTATCCATCCAAAATTGTTCAAAGAAGAAAAAAGAAATTTCAGGTTCAGGATCAAGTTTTCCTTTAAAGATCTCCAAAGGAGAGAGAAAGAGCAGAGGAAAAAGTGACCTCACATCTATGGCTTCATTGACTAACCTTAGTAATCTGGAAAATTTGTATGCATTTTGCAAGAAATAATAAACAATTGTGTGATTATAAAATAGAGAAACAATAAATGTCAATAAATGTTTAATACAATGTAGTAGGGCTGGGGAAATGTTTGTATGGTGTCATCTGCCCTAAAAATAGAATTACTGGGCTACCTTAAGGTTGAACAGAGGTTTTCAAGCTTTACTGTTTCATCTAGTCCTTCAAAGTGTTAACACTGCCATTGTTGCTAAAAGTGGTGTGGTCAGATGAGAAAAATAGCTGTTCCATTATGAAGGAACAGAGACGTGGAGGTGTCAGGTGGAATTTCCTAGTGCAAGTGCTGGATCACACCCAGATTGAGGTAGAAATGATTTCTGTTGTAAATTGTGGCAAGTTGCTTGGGTAAGAGAAAAACCATAGCGTCTTGGTCAGTCGTAGAAGGATCCTGAGAGAACTGGGCTGGAGCCATGGGAAAAGGCAAAATGATCCTCCTTAGATATCATGTAGGAGACATAAAGAAAAGATACCTGAGCATAAACACCATTGTAGGAGGCTCCTCTGGTCAAAGATCCTCTGAGTACTGAGAACAGACTGTCAGCCGTAATTAGGAAAGTACATAGAAAGAAATGCAGAAAAGTAGTACTGCACAAAACAAAGTATAAGTGATATACAATTGCTCTCTATAAATACATCAAGGGGAGGGGAAAGAAGGGCAGGGCAAATACTAGGGAGGAAAGAGGCTATTTAAGTTGCCAGACAATGTTGTCATTAAAATAAATGGATATATATTGAAAGTTAGTCCATCCACAGCCTGGAGCTGAGGCAGTTTCCAGCCATGAGAAGAGTGAAGTCTCTGAAACAGTCTTCTAGTAAGAGTGACAGGGACAAACAGCTGTAGGTGTAGGTATCACAGTAAAATGGAAGTTGTTTGCTTGCAAATTGGATGATATGAATTACGTAGCTCTTGCATAACGGTGAGTAGAGCCACTTTCTCTTTGCCTCTCTGCCAGAGAGTCAAGCAGCCTGACAAGACCTATGATGGATTTCCTTAAGTTTATTAAGAGAGCTGTGTAAGGTGAAAGGATACATCTTCAGTATCTATAAGATCCTTTCCAATGTTGTGCCCTCTTTATTGCTGTGGCAATAGTGTTTTTTTTTAAATTTCTGTTAATTTATTGGTTCAGATAGAAAGCATGACTCGATGGCCTGTGTCACATTGACATGCTACAAAATATTAAGAATTAACTTTTTTAAAAGATTGGGTTAAAATTTGATAAATCTGTTTGCTAAGTGTCAAACTAGAGCACAACAAACGAGATAAAAAGCATAAGGTGTCAGTGGATCTAATATTATTGACCGTATTTACAGGATTTATCATTTTGAGCTCTTGGAAAACATTGTTAGAAAATCTGCTCTGCCTTATTCTTTCTGTAAATAGTCAGCAAAAATACTTGGAATTGATTTAGTACAATTTTATTTTTATTTAGAGGTAGCTCTGTTTACGTATTCCTACTTTTGCATGGGTTTGTTAGATATATAATATTGGCAGTCCTGACCAGTACTTTAAGAATTGTAGAAGCAGTAATCGGTCAGCAGTAATGTTTTTCCAATGTTCCTGTTTGCCTGTGAGCAGACACTGTTGGTTTAAATTTCCTTCCTGCTTCCACAAGAAACACAAAGGAATAAGGCAAGATTTATAAAATACAGTAATAATTTACTCTGATAAAGATATTGCAAATGATTTCTGACATTTCAGAAGCTTGTAACCAAGTTTATAACAAAGACAATGGAAGTAATGTTCTGTTTAATGTGAGAGATGGAATTTGAAAAAAGGATGCAGACAAAATTACAATTCCAATATAACATAAGTGAATAAATAGTTTTACAAAGATGCGAATATCTCCAAAGGTTTTTCTAGAAGTCCCAAAGGAAAACATTGCTAAAAGGTAATAGGACTCTCAGTATCACCTTTTTCCCCCATGAGTTTGAGACTATTCATTCTCCTACTCCAGAGGAGCAGAGTAGCCATAAGATGGCAGCACTCTGCACAGAAGGCTCCTGGAACCATAAATTCTGCTCTTTGCTCGAAAAGAGAGGGCAGGGGCTGGAGGAGGAGTGGTCTGAGCACTGGGTGTCTGTAAAGGGAGTCAAACTGGCTGAGTCCAGAATGGCTCTGGGAGGCTTCAGAAACGGGGCTGCTTTCGTGCTGTACCTGAGCCCACTGCCCTCAGCATTTAGCAGCTGCTTGGGTGCTTGGCTGAGCATTTTTATCTGTTGTGGTTATTCTTGAACAACCTTATTCAAACCCTGTGTTTTAGCAAAGCACCATACCTCTGTAGGTCTAAGTACAGTAAGACCAGCTATAAAATTATTTTCTGTGCATAAAACCAGAGCAGAATCACTTTTTACAAGTGATTTAATCCCAGCACTGTAGTTTAGAATTTACATATGGGTGGTCAGGCCTTAAGACATTGTGTTTAACCAACTTTACACTTTTCCAAAAGCAAGCACAACCTGCTGCAGGGCTGTGGTAAAGGGTTGCCTGTTCCTTGGTGCAAGGCCATCACCTTGTCCATTTTGTGATGGAGACTGCAGGTCTGGTTTGAATTTAGCATTAATCTGAGCAAAGTAAGTTATGAAAAGCTCTTCAGCTGAAGTGCAGGGGTCCAAGGAGCTGTGGAGTCAGCGCTCAGTGTAGTTCCCATCCCCAGCATGATCACCCACCAGCACTGAGAAGTCTCTGCCCCACATTTTTATAGTGCAGGGAAAGCAGGGGGTACCACGTAACCAAGAAAAGCAAACAGAAACCAAGGTGAGATTTGACAGGCTGTGTGGAAGTCCCTGGCATAATTTGAGTGTTGTGGGCTGGTTGGCAGTCCCATTCCATGTTCCTACCAGTTCTACCTGAGCCCTTCTGCAGTTCAAAGGTCTGATTATTTCTCTTTGAGTGTGGGAGTGTATTCAAATCTGAAAAGCAAACAAATCTTTCACGCTGCTCACCCATGCCAAAAAATCCGAGAACAAAGGTTTCCTCACGCCCTTGGCTGGAACCAGCCAGGTCAGAGCTGTGGGCAAGGTGAATACAAGTTGAAAACACCCTGATTTTTCTGCCTGCTGCTCACTGCACACTTGGTTAGCAGTCTCTCTCCTCCTTCCTCCTCTGCCCCTCTGTGTGTTCAGAGGCAGCTTGTTGACTTCATTCCCTGCCCTCCTCTAACAGCAGCATGCTGCTCCAGAAACAAGAGGAGACCAGAGCATGAATCACAATCTGAGTCACCAATTCCCAACACCTTGTTTTGCTCAGAGCCAGAGGGGAAAATTCCTTTCCTCTACGTGATTCTCCATCTCCTGTGACCCTCCAGAAGAGGCTGTAGACACCCCTCCTTTTCTCCCAAAACTGCACTGCATCGTGTGTAGCCATTGCAAGCAGCACCCAGAGGGTAGGAGAGACCCCGTCTCACTGGGCTCTGTGGCAGTGTTTTGGCCACAGGCCCCTAATGGGATAGGATATTAGTACATCCCCAAACACAGGAGCTGAAATGGAGCAGCTCCATCACGGTATGTTCAGATCTCTGTTTTCAGCAGGCTCCAGGTCATTCATACAGGACTCAAATGCTTACAGCATTTTCTTTGAATGGACGTCATTTTCTGTTGGAGCAATACTTATCTCCCACCATGATGATTAATAAAGAAAGAGAGGGTGTACCTAGCAACTGAAAACAAAATATCAGCAATAAAAGAAGCAAAAGTTGCTGATTTTGCTGGTTTGTTACTTTCTTCTTCACTGTGAATTTCCCCATTAAATACAACTCCTTGTTAGGGATTGTTGCTTCCTCTTGAAATGTTTTTGCCAGCTCTCCCTAAAGCATTGTCAGATCTGTACTGCAGCAGAGGCAGAGACAGGACAGTCCTTGCAGTGTCTGTGCAGTACTTGTGTGTGGTTTCTGTCTGTGCTGGACTGGCCTGTGTGCAGAACTCTCACACCGCTGCGTGGATACTTACATCATTGCTAGCTCCTTAGAGATGAATCAAAATTTCAAGCTTAAAAACTTTTTTCACCCTTCACTGCTCAGCTGACAGGCATCCTCTGAAACATCTGCCATTGCTGTTGAATGGAATTGGGTCTATCAGGTTGCTGGGACGTATTTCTGTGCAGACTTTCCAAAGAAAATGATTTCCATTTTTGCTGGCCCAAGAGTATTGAAGCACATGACTATACAGCTATGGAACATATGCCTTCTTTGGGAGAGAAGTGTTTTTACCTGTAGACTTTTGTAGAATCTTCACTTACTATCTTTCAGGTTAAAAAGTTTGACTGAAATTTTAAAGTCTGCTTTGATTCCCTGCTAGAGGTTGTCAGGAGCTTTCAGGATTTGATTGGGAAGCCAGCCAGCCAGAGTAAAGTCACCAGATGTTTCAAGTACAAAGCAACCTGCCTCTGACTAAGGAGTGCAGCCCTTTGCCTCTTCTAGCTGCATTGAGGAGATGAATAGGGTGAAGAGAACGGAGATTTCACCTCACAAACTTGAGAAAGGTTTTCTCAAGTGCAAGGGGCACCTCCCTGCACCTTTGTAAATATTCTGAGAATCATCTCAGCTGGGGGACATTTAGAATTTCAGTTGTTCCATATTTTTCCAGGCTTTTAGGGTGTGAATGTGTATGACAAGACCACTGGGAATTAAGAGCTGGGTCGTGTGTGAAGCTGAGAGATCAGGGCTATATTTGTGCCAGGGATGGAGGGAAGACTTGCATTGCTCAGCATTGCCTACACTGAATGATAAACGGCTGGTTTTGGTTCTGATGTGTCATTTAAAAACTGTAACTCTGACTTAATAGAGACGAGAATTTACTCCAAAATGAAGATACAGTGGCAGATGGAAACAACAGTAATTGTGTTCTTTCTGTACTATAAGCTACCTTTTTGTTGTACCTCATTGAATCAATGCCTTTAATTTGGGTGGGTAACACAAGACTCTATTAAAAATCTAATGAAGAAGGGAAACCCTGCTGTCAAATCAAGCAATGCCATAACCCCAAAGCATTTTACACATCCTTCTCACATCAGCTTGGCTATTCCAGATTGAGACTCTACTCTTCTAGTGATAATTACGGTAAATAAAGCATTGACCTAGTAGAGGAACTTCCTGGTCAACTTGCCTTTAATTATCACAGGTGATGTTTTGCAACAAGAATCATCTGTCTGCTTCCTGTCTAGGTATTCTTACCTCACCCAAGGTTTACTCTTGGTGCACACTGTCTCTCTTTCAGGACCTCTCTTAGGCTTCTGCTCTCCTTTTTTTTTTCCTTGTCTGTTTTTGTTGTTTATTCTGCTACTTTCTTTTCCTTCTCTGCTCTCTCCAGATAATCCAGAGAGGTCTATTCCTAATAATTTTCAGAAACTTAGCTATTTTATTCAGGAAAGACTTAATTCAGAGAGTCTTTGGCAGCCACCTCACTCAGAGGCAGGCATTTAGCCTCCAACCATCCTATTCTTGCCGAGACCTTTATAAAATATTACCTCACGAGCAAATGGGGAACAGATGATATCAAATAGAATTTGTAAGATTTATGTAGGCTGTATTACTAATTCTCTCTACACTTCAAAGTTTGATATCTTGAATCCAAGAATAAGCATTTGCTAATTGCCAGCTGTTCAGCTGGCTGGTCCTCAGTTTGAGACACTGCTGGTGGCTGGTACCTTGTGGTGGTGAAGGACTGCCACCGAGCCCTGTGCTTTGAAGAGTTGTTACGTTACCAGGGCCAGGAGCAGGTAAGAGCTACAAGGTGACCTTCGACACTGAAGGAGAAAGCACTTGGTTTTGGAGGGCTGCAAGTCTGTAGACATAGTAACGTTAAAGGACACATACACAGATGTCAGTCAGACCCAGGGAAGTAGGATATTTGAATGGCATATTACAGGAGGATGTTTTTCTTAGCAAAGGCAAACACTTTTGGTTGATTCAACTTCTTTTTGACCTTATGTAATTACGTTGACAGTGTTCTCACAGAGTTGTGTCTTCACAAACTGAGGGAACATAATCTAATCAACGCTTTTCTCATGCCACAGGAAATTGCTGTAGCTGAACAAGTGCCTTACAAAGGGCACTCTGAGGCATAGCGAGCAGCTGAAGGAGACTTAGGAATGTTGTTGTAAATAGAAGTATTAGCATATGGTCCCACCACAGCCTAAACTGGGCTACATTTGGCCTAACATATTCTCACCTTTCCTGCCAGTTCTGCCTTGAACTCGGAACTGGGCAGCCAGAGAGATGAAAACCAGATGAAAACCACCCCTCCACCTTCCCCACGGAAGATGATTGGGTTTTGGTTGGATCAACGTGAAATGCAGCGTGTTTGGACAAGAACACTGACTAGTAAGAGTGCAGGGGTGGGAACACAAGGGCAGAGCAAAGGTAGTCCTGATGTAATCCAGTCTGAGTTGCTATTGAAACTACTCATAGTCTGTGTAAATACTAGTAAAATTGGATGTGCCTGGGAATATTTCCAGGCACTAGAACGAGATTGTCTATGCTATTACACTGTTAAAATGCTCCCTGGCATGAGTTTGACCTCTTCCAATTAACACTCACTGCAAACAATTTCTGGGCACAATTTGGTTGTTAGAATGGTCCCAAAAGGCACTTTGCAATCATAAACTCAGGTCTTTCTGTGCCAGTTGGCCTTAATGCCCAGGAATGTTTCAGGCATGTTGAATTTAACTAATACAGACCCAACCATACTTTCACTATTGCCAATCCTTGTGAAAAGACAGGACTTGTCATGAACAAATGATTTTTAAAACAGACAATAGCAGAACATAAAAGATGGGAAGAGATGAAATCTGGAAATTAGGAATTTTATTTCCTTTTAATAAGGTGGTAAGGAATACATACTTTGCATTCATTTCAGGTTGGGAAGGTGGCAGAGAGATAGCAATAAATTGTTATGCAGTCCTGTGCTGTAGAATATTGGGCCACTTATTAGGCAGAGTTAAGGCAGACATGATTCTTTCTTCAAGTCTGTTTCTATACTGAGAACAAATTTCTCCTTCTATATATTTTTAAAAACCCACAACTGCAGCATTTCCCTTTCAGTTTGGAATGTTAATAAAATCAAGCAATGCCATACTTGGTATCATGAAGTACTGAAACATAGTAATCAATTTTAATCTGTTTTGTTTGTTTGTTTGTTTGTTTGTTTGTTTTTTCCTTGTTAGTTGGGGTTTTGTTTGGTCTTTATTTTTGCTTGGTTTGGTGGTTGGCTTTTTTTTCACAACTGCCTTTATGAGTTTCCCTCCACATCAGGAAATCTGAAAAAGTGGGATTTTTACTTCTCTCCAGGTATACTCACTTGGCAAACTTAATGACCCATCTCCCCTCAGGGCACAATTAGAGGTGTTATCTTGAAGGAGCTTTAAAAGGGTGGTTGTACATGATCTCTCGGCTGGGTTGCTCTAGGACCCAGAATGACGGGACTGACAGAAGTCTTCACCTGAATGAATTTTCCCCGTATGCCTTATAAGGAGTCCAGGAAAACAAGGAAGTGATAACCATGTTCACGTTACTGTGTGCACAGCTTGTCCTCTTTACCTGCCCAGGTAGCCTTTGTTTTCACTTTTGCTCATGGTCCGTCCCGCTGGGCTTGAAGTTTCCTTGCAGTCCGGTGTAGGTGACATCTGAAAACGTACCCTCCAGGAATGCATGGTTTTTACAACATTCTACCTTTGCGCAGACGATAATTAACAAGCCAATATTTTTTTTTGTCATGCAGCCAGCGCTGAAAACGAATGGGGATTGAATTGCTTTGCCTCTGTTTCCTATTTCTGCAAAGAAATAACTATGTGCAAGGTAAGGCTCAGGGGCAGGGAGATCCATTTCAAAACCATTTTACATTGTTTCTTGCTTGAAGTTGACATGAAATAGCTTTCTGCCTTCTGTATTTAATCTTTCCTTTCTATTTAATGACTTTTTTTTGACAGACTGCTGTAGGGCTGCATTGCCAATTCATCTACAATTTGGTGGTCATTACATCGCACAACAGATTTGAAAGAGACAGACATTTTGAGCAATTTCATTTTCACTAATCACAGTTTGATCTGCTCAGAATCTTTCATATTATACATATGACTGAGTGTTTCTCTGGTAGTTATACAATGGATAGAAATCATATCAAGTATCTACAGAGCTGAGTGAAGCAATTTAAGCACACAGAGTGAGCATAAGTCTGTTCTTTTAATATCCTTGACTATGTCAGAAATTACTTACCTACACCGTACCAGAAACACATGTAACACTCTGTCAGGTGCACTGGAGGGAACAAGTTAGCATGTTCTAAGTGAATGCCACCCATAAAGCTCACAAAAGGAGGTATGTTAATTGCCAGCAATTCTGAGCTTTTAATCTTTATTGGAGAGTTAATATTTTACCAATAGAACTACCGTTAAGAAGAAATTTTATCAGTAATCCTAAATATGGCTAAATGTGTGCATTTTTCACCACCCACATTCTCTAAATTACAAGTTTCTTCATAAATTGAATTATTAAGCATATTATTAACACCCTTTTATCTTCTTGGATTTAAATTCAGGGACCTGTTCTCAGGAAAGTGCAGTGACTTGTGAAGATTGTTTGCTTTCCGGACCACACTGCGCTTGGTGTTTGCAAGAGGTAGAGTGATAAAAAAAATTTTCAAAGTAAGAGTTGAAGTCTTTGTAGTCACTCCGAGTGATGAAGTATTGACTTAATTGGGTCAGCCCATGGTTTGTAATGCATGCAGCACTTATTGAAGCCTTCCTGGGGATCAGAAGTGGAATTTAATCTACTCTACATGGTCTGTTATTCATAGTATGGTTGTTTGGATGTTTGTTTGTTTGTTTGTTTGGAAAACAAAACAAACCAAAACCATCAACCTTTCAAATCTAAGGCAGAAATAGGAGTGCTATTAGGGGATCTCAGATCATCAGCCCCAGGGCTGGCTCACTCCCAGCACTGATGATGAAAAACCAGACACAAAGTCAGAGGCCAGACTGTATCTTACAGATTACGTGCCAAGCCAGACAGTGTAAACAGAAGGTTTGCAGGTATTAACAGTGTAAAAGCTTGCAGATGTAAAAATTCCATATAGAAATTATTAATCTGTGGTTGATTTTAAGTATGACAATATTTGCTTTAAAATTCGTATGATATACACATATTTTGGCTGAAACATTGGACTTTAAAAATATAGCTGGATTTGTTTCCTATACTTTTGTTTCAGATTTTCAGTGCAACCCTGGGCAAGTGACTTCACATCTCCGCTTTTAAAACTTTCTCCTATAAATGGTGCTAAATAATATCTCCTCACTTCACAGTAAACATTCTAGCTCTAGTTCATTAGCATTAACAAGACAGACAACTATCACAACTAAAAACTTAATAGAAATACTAGAGAAATAAGTAAGTCTTTTTCCTTTTAGATTCTGGATTGCACCTTTGCTGCTAACAGTTTTTATTGTTTATGTGTACAGCACAATGGCACAGCATGAGACTAAAATACTCTTTATGAAATAGCTCAGAAAAAAACCTGCATGTTTTTAAAAAAAATCTAAAATATATCTTTTGCCATTTGCAAAATGTGTTACCATGGAGGTAAAAAAGACCCCACATTAGTGTGTTTGAAGTAGTTTTTATATTTGTAGTATAAAACAGGATTTTGTTGAAATTGGATCACATAATTTTGACTACTGTCATGTATTTTCAGGGAAAAAAAGAGCCCAGTATAATTTATTGATTTAAAAAAACCCCAAAACCAAACCAAACAAAACTGTGGAACTGTTGAAAACTTCTCTGTAGTAAACATGATTCTTCTTCTTTGTTCATAAGCTCATTCATTTATTTGTCAGAAAAGAGCACATCAAGCCTGCAAAAGACAGAAGATTTAGTGTCAGAGCAAACAAAAGCACCTCCAAAGAAACCACTGCTTTCTGTAGGATAAGAACACACTTTGTAATTGTATTTGAAAAATGAGGTTTCTTCACACATTTTGAAGAGTTACAAATTGTGTAACTAAAGGAGACAATATGGATCTCCCCTGTGAAAGTCTTACAGTGGAACAAGTAATTTATGTGTACTGTATTCAAGAAGCAGTGGGTGAGAGTTTTGCCTGAGCAAAGGCATCAAGTTCAGTCTGGAGAATAACAAACCACCGTTCCCAGCAGGTGCCTCAACAATTTCTCACCAAAATATGTAACATCCCTGACAATTTTCATGCATGAAGGGTGATATTTTGGTGGGAAAAAAGGATATTAGTTCTGGTTTTAACAGGTTTAAAGTAAACTTGTTTTGTTTTGCACAGAAAGTTTTTCAGTGACTGAATTCGGAAAATATTTGTGGTTTAATGGCTGATCTGCAGGTTGCTTGCCCAAACCTAGGAGAAAAGGGCAGATGCATGGTGTGGGCCCATGACCATTTGCCAGGAATTGAACATTTCAGAGCTGATTCTGCCAGGCATCACCCAGGTTTTGGTCAAAAGGGCTTGCAGGCCAGAGCAGTTTCTAGGACACAGCTGACTGATTTTGAGAATCTTAACTCCAGACATAGCTCTGGGAAATGGCAATAAGGCACAGAAACCTCTTTGTAAAAGTAACCATTAACTCCACCACTATGTGACGTTAGTACCTATCCTGTAGCAGTGCTGTGGAAAGGAATGCATACCAATGCTTTGAATTGAGTAATGAAAATAAACTGCGAGATATCAAATTGATATCTGTAGGCTTGTGATTTCCTCTGGCAGGGAGGAGGTCAAGGAGGATGCTGTGCCAAATTTAGGTGTGGGGATGCTGAGGTGCTGAGGAACTGTGGGGACGGGCTGTGGTCCTTGTTGGGCACCAGGCAGAGGAACTAGGACTTGATGTTGGCTTCAGTGAACCTGTTAAATGAGAGCTGAGGAGAAAGTGTAGGTCAGAAAAAAAGAACCAGTAAATATTGGGTCCCCACAATTGGAATGTAGGTGTTTTCCCAGAGTTTATTACCAGCAAGACCTCTTCTTTTATTAAATGATGTGCTTCAATCAGCCGTTCAAAACTGTCTAGGAAAGACTGATGAATTTGTGGCGTAATCCTGTGACAGGAAAACCAGTGGCTCAGAGGGGCTTTGTGTTTTCATTCCCAGTACTGTGAGAAACCAAATGCAGTGAGTGGCACAATTCCCATTCCCCAACAATAGAGCAGTTTCTCCCAGGATAACGAGTTGGTGTAAGTTACATTCATTATACACCTGTGTGACATGACCCATGAAGGCCAAATTTGGGTTTCTGTGCCACCTATATCTAGTTCTGCACTAGTTTGCACAAACTTGCACCTTTGTTTCCATTACCTGCATTGGACTGACCTTTTGTCCAGCAGGTGCTGGTGCCTAATCAGTAAAAACATTTAACTCATCCCTTCCTTCTCCTGTTTGCATTAGAATTTCACAGACTCGTCTGGAATTCATGGGAGGTGCGATACCCCGGAAAATCTTTTGTCCAAAGGATGCCAGTTGAACTTGATTGAGTTTCCCATTTCAGAAGTAGAAATTCACAGAAATGATCCCTTGACTGCATCATCCCAGAGGAACAGTTCTGATGTCACACAGATTTCGCCCCAAAAATTAACTCTGAGGCTTCGACCAGGTAAGTCACAGTTCATAGGTTTATTTCAGACACTGTGATAAACTGAAGCTTCTTGGATTTAACGATCTAAAAATTATCTTGACAGGATAAAGATGAAAACCTGTGTTGAGTCCAAAATTCTGTTGATTCATCGCATGAAAACTAGGTTCAGCTGAGTTCAGAATATTTTCAGAAGTGCTGGGTACATCATAAAAATAAGGATATATATATTTTTAGTTCCTCTTTTTTCCTGCCAGTGAGGTGGCAGGGAGAGAATGAAAGCCCCTGGCTCCTCCCCAGCTGAGCTCCTGTGCCTCTCCCCTGCTGGTCACGCAAACAGAGTATCTCAGAGGCAGCATAAAATCTTGCTTTGAGGATTTACAAGGTACCAGTGACATTTATGGTAGCATTCCAGAACTACCTTGGGGTCCTTCAGATGTGAATTTTTCCTGGAGAAAATGTGGAATAAAAAATAGTAAGAGACAATCAGTTAGGTCAGGTCATAGTGTTGGAACTGAGAATAAAATCTCTGTGCACATTTTGACCTCTTTAAATTTTTAAAGGATATGGTAGGACCTCAAAGTGCTACTTTTAATTAGCTTCATATCTAAATTTTCTAGAGCTGCATACTGCTGAAAGGACGTTTTCATATTTTTTCAAATTCTAGCAGTTTTAATTCTGTGCTTATGTCAATCTTGAAGAACTGTTTAGAAAAAAACCCAAACATTAGAACTACTTTTAATTTTCCAGACCCTTATTTAAGATTTTTTTTGTTGTTGACAGAGTATTTTTGAAGTTTTTTTGTTAATGCTACTGGTGGTTTAAAATACCAGATAATTGTCACCATATAGAATTTTATGAAGAAATTGGTAGTGCTGATATGTATCTCACTTTCCCCTGACATCAATAGGACATGAAGAAACAATACAGATCAAGGTTCGCCAGACTGAAGATTATCCAATTGATCTCTACTACCTCATGGACCTTTCAGCATCCATGGATGATGATCTGAATACAATCAAAGAACTGGGTTCAACTCTTTCCAAAGAGATGTCAAAACTGACAAGCAACTTTAGACTGGGGTTTGGATCTTTTGTTGAAAAACCAGTTTCACCATTTATCAAAACTACAGCTGCAGAAATAAACAACCCTTGCAGGTAGGCAGGGAAAGTCCCAACATCTCTTTGCATGCCAACACTGTCATAATATTAATCTTTATGCTAAAATTAATTTTAGCAGCTTCACTGGAAACTCTCCCCTCTTCTACCTGTAAATCAGTTGGTTTGTGGAACTAGATTTGGTTCTTTTAGCTTCACCTTCTGATCATCATTCCATTGAGCCTTACATTGCTAGGACAGGGGAATCTGGGAGTGAGTGTGCTTTTTAGCTTTTGCTGCTAGTAACAAATATGCTTAATATGTTAACAAAAAGGTATGCAGCACGTAGTTTTGTATTTTTCTTTAATTTCTTTCATCTTCTAGAAGATATAGATATACACACTTATATATGTATAAAAAGGAATTTTATCAACTATACTAAGGAGTTGCAGGCTCAAACCCAACATAGAATACCAGTTGCATTTAGCCATCAATGCTGTTCTCCTGCTTTTTTCCCCCCCTTAAGGCCCAACACTCTCCCTATCCCTTGGCTAACCTGTGCAGGGGAGGAGCTGAGCTCTGCAACCTGGAGCAGGACCGCAGCACCTTGGTGGTTGTCTCTGAACGCCATAACGGAGCTACAGATCCCAATATGCTTCCAAATACGAGCAGGGTGCATGGAAAGGCTGCACAAACTGGCTGAATTACTTTACTCTAGGAGGCATTTCCCAGCCTTTACGCAGATTTTTTCCATTGCCCAAGTCACTGAAATCTCTTTAATTATCTTAGGTTTTTCACTTAATCTCCTCAGGCTCAGATAAGAGATTGGACACCAAAACTAATCCAGGCAGGCCTCTGAAGTAGCCATTCCAGTAATTTTTCACTCTCTATTATCCATAAGCTGTCTCACTTTTCATGCAGAAGTGTACCATACGAGTGCTTACCCACCTTTGGATATAAAAATGTTTTGCCACTAACAAATGATGCTGAAAAATTCAATGAAATTGTGAAAGGACAGCGAATTTCTGCTAATATAGACACTCCAGAAGGAGGATTTGATGCAATTATGCAGGCAGCTGTTTGCAAGGTAATTGAAACTTCTACGTATAGTATTATTCCATATATTATCTCTTCTACTATTATATGTTGGTATTTCAAAGTGACAGATTATATTTCAAAATTTTTTAACACAAACCAAGAGCCTCATTAAATTTGTGTGAAAATACTTTTGGCTGTACAAGTAAAACATGCATATTGCAATATTTTAGTCTAAGTTTACTTTTAATTGCCAGGGACAAATAAGCCCAAATATGGATATAATTACTGGGTCTGTTGTTCTGTTTAAGTATTTTTTTATTAACTATGTTTAGAGAAGTAAGCAGATTGACATGAACATGGCCAACCCATGTTATTAAACACGGGGATGGTGAAACAAAATGTCAGCCAAAGACAAAGGAATGAACATCATCTCTTAGGAGATGTGTTGTCTTTGATACTTCCTTGAGAATGATTCTATTCTTTTATTTTGAAATGCTATTCTCCAAATATTTTGCTGTTTTTCGATGTTGTGATGCAGTAGAGCTTGCTAAACTGATGTGTTTTAAATGACAGGAAAAAATTGGATGGAGGAATGATTCTCTACATTTGCTGGTGTTTGTGAGTGACGCTGATTCCCATTTTGGGATGGACAGTAAATTGGCAGGGATTGTTATTCCTAATGATGGGAACTGTCATTTGGACCACAATAATGAATATTCCATGTCAACTGTTCTGGTAATTACATACAAATTTTGTACACTTTTACATTCTGGAAATTTAAAGACTAACACAAACAACTTAGAAAAAAGTGAATTACACTTCTAGCACTGAAATGTATAAAAGCTGGAGAATACAGATATTTCATGTAATCGATTTTATTTGTAACTTCATGTTTCAGTAAAGAGAGAACATTGTGTTTGTATGGAATTAGAATAGATTATAATTAAGAAAAAAGAAAGAACAAATACAATTTCTACAACAGGAAAGACCATGGAATTAAACTAAATAGTATTTTCTTCTGCAGGAAAGGCAAAATTTGCATTAATTATGTTCCCTGAAAGGGTGTGAATTCAGGACCAGTTTAGGAATTTGCTGGACACTGTTCCTCTACAAGAATTTACCAGCTTAAGACTCAGTGTTCAAAAATACTGAATATATACACTATGGTGTTCATTGCAGGACAAATACCATTGCTCTGGTGAAGTGCTGTTCTTTGGATTAAATATGTATATATTACACAGATGCTACTGAGCCAAAGCCCCCACTATGGAATCTGGCTCTGTACTTTTCACAGGGGGGTTTCCTTAAAAACAACGTGAGGAAATTATATGTGCTTTTATTTTGTATATGTGTATTCCCAATTAAAGTTTATACTACACAGAGAACAAAGTGTTCATTATGATTATTTGAATGTGTCTTTCATGGGAGACAGGAACTGAAAGCACATGAGAAACAGATTGATGTGCCCATCTTTTGTTTGTTTCCAGGAGTATCCCACAATTGGACAATTAATTGACAAACTCGTGCAAAATAATGTCCTATTAATTTTTGCTGTAACAAATGAACAAGTTCACATATATGAGGTGAGCAAACTAAAATGTTCAGTTTGGCAATGTCTGTTTTAAAGTTCACCTTTTTTCACAGCTGATACAGTAATTCCAGTACTAAGAACTGAATTCTACAAGATATTTATGTGATAAAAATGACTATGAAATTGCATATCAGAGGAAAGCTCTTCTGCTTAAGTGCTTCTTCATGTATTGATTTTGTTGTTCTAAGGTAACTTTTAAATCGGATTTCAAGTTGAATCACACTAATCCTTTAAGTCAAGGATTGACAAACTATGCATTGCTAAACTATTCAGTGTAATCATTGTGATTATCCTTTTGTATTTTATAAGTCTAGAGGACAGCTGAACATTTTCTGACATTTACAAAACAAGAATATGCCTGATGTGCAGTTATCTTCATGCTCAGCTCAGAAATCTTGGTTTGTTGGGTTGGGGTTTTTTAAAATTTTTCTTTATTTCTGTGACTCTTTGAATTCTTATTTCTTTTTCTGTCCAGTCCTGCTCCTGGGAAAAAATCTTCGCACACTAAAAGAGATTCTAGATAAGAGTTCATAATGGGTAATGAGGGGGTTTGCAGCCTAAGCTTGGCTGCCTAGCTACACCCTGCTTTGTGAAAGGCGACAAGCAGAGAGAAATTGCTCATCCAAATTTATTCAGGTTAGTTGAGAGGAAGCCAATAAGGATGGTTCTGCTGATACAGTAAGACTTTCTAAAGGAGAAGCCTTTGCAAAACATTCTGTATTAACACCAGAAATGCAGTAATGAGGAGAGGTGCTCCTCTGCTGTGATTACCACATGAAAAATAGCAAAGAAAGAGTAGGGAAAAAGAGAGAGCAGCTGAGTCCTTGAGGTAGTCACCAATAGGATGGTTTTCTATTTCTGTCCTCCATGTAACCTAGGGAAGACCCTCCAGTACTTCTGCAACTGATTCCAGGGGTGGAGTTGTTTTGAGTAAGACTGATGCTCCAGCTGTTTGACAAATGTGGCAAGAGTCACAAATTGCATAAATTGATTCCCAGATTATGGCCTTCACAAGGGAAGGAACACTCTGTGCCTTGAAGCACTGACTGTCTTGATTTTTTTTTTGAAGACTGTATTGAATACTGAGCTGGATCATGAAAATTTAGATTGATAACAGTAGAAGTTGATCACTTACAAATGCAGTGGCTTCAACAATTTCTTAATAGAGATCCAATTAATGACAGGTGAAATATTTTTTTCCTTATAGGTTCTTTTTATAATAGGTGCTTCATGGATAAGGGCCGTTCTAGGAAGTTAGTTTGGAAATACCTATTTGATTTGGAGAGCCATTTTTTTGTCCAAAGAAATATTTTTCTTACTGATGGCACTGTATTTTACCTTGGAAATTGCTTGTGGTCACCATAGAAGTTGGCCACCAGCACTCTTAGAAACATCTTAGATGTTTCTATTTCAGTATCCCTGTGTCAGTATCAAAGTTACTAAGAGGGACCCTTTGGTACAAATACAAATCATGGTTAAACCAGCTCGGGAATGGTTTGCTCTTGTTACTTTCTTTGTTAGAAAAAAGAAAGCACAACTACCTTCTATCTTACGGGGTGTAAAGTAATCCCACTGAATATAATCTATCTGCTGATTTTGTCTTTTAATACTGCTTTCTATCACTAATATGGATAGGTGTATTTGTTATGCTCTGCTTTTTGTCCTGCAGGTGATGTGGAAAATCAGTCAAAGCAAGTACGAAAATCATACACAAGTGTCACAGTGCAGTTTTTCCAGACAACAATTACCTTTAGAGGGCCTGTGTAGGATGTGCAAACAGGGAAATAAATATTGCCATGTTTTCATCTCTGTGATGCAAATTTGTAATATAAATATAAATAACCAGTATCTATATTTAAGACTGTAAAAGAACACCAAAGAAAGACAATGAGAATTATTCTTGTGGTAAGGCCCTTGCTCAGGTAGCCTGGAAGTGGTGGCAGAGAACTCTAAAAGTTTTGGCGTTTCACTTCTCTTGAAAAGCTTCAGCAGTGGAGATTCTGTAGCCTTCCTCAAAAAACCTTTCTATTTTTCCTTTGAGGTGGAAAGACTCTCCCCAAATACCTCATCTCAAATCTACTTGAATTCAGCTTCTAATTACATCAGATACCAAAAATGACTGTTGCTATTTATAATTGAGATCTTAGGGACAAACTTACATTAAAATTACTGTGAGGACTTAGAAAGCACCTCTTTAAATAGACTAGATAGATTCCATTAGTCTTAAGTGCAGTGTTCAGACTGTCAAATATATATTTTGTATTTCTAGCCCTGTATAATCCCCAACAATTTAGCCCAAAATAATTCAGTAATGTAATATTCTTGATCCTCTTCAACTGAATTTTCAGTTTACCCACTTACATGTGTCTTATTATCTAACAGAATATTAGGGGTGGCACAAGCAAAGAACACCTATGCTTGTAACAGAGCTGGTGTTGCTTTTGAATGTTCCATGCACCTAAAAAGCACAGTAACCTCAAGAGATCATTTAAATCTGATGCAAGAGAAGAGAGAAAATTATTTACACTGAGCCCTGATAATTTGAGACTATTTTTAAAAGTATTTAAAAAAAACCCTCAAAAAACAATTCCCCCCCCCCCCCCCCCCCCCCCCCCCCGTATTTTATAATATTTTCATATTTGTCTAACTTCTAGCATCATTAGTCTCAGCTGAGTCTTGCCAAAGCAGCAGGGGATGTTTTCATTCTATAAAAGCTCTTCACTCAAAAAGCATTTGTGAATATGGCAATAATAGTTTTATTTTAACAAATCCTACTTTGGTATAATAGAAAACACTGGAATTCAAGCTTTCATGAAGTACTTGTTACTATTGCTGATATTATTTGTTTTCAAGCAGAATTCTGTAAAAATGTATTCAAACTTAGATAAGGGAAAGACTCCGTCCCTAGTCCTGACTAAGCAACATTTCTTTTGAAACAAAAATTACTCTTTTTTGGATGAATTATTTCATTTTAGATCACAGAAGAAATAGCGTGAAAATTAGGGTTTCAGACTGCATTGCACTGCTGAAAATTGAACTAAAAATACTCTGGTCTCCACACTCATACAGAATTTCAAATTATTTTTGTATGTTTGGCATGGCACACTATTTATGACGAAAATTCTTCTGTCATTTATACCACTAAAATATAGACATGACCCCACAGAGCTCAAATATATAATTGCCAGAATTCTTTTACACAAATCAGAGTATTCCCATAAAATGGCCGTTTACCTTTTAATGAATATTTGCCAAAGGCCTAAATTCCATTATATCCTTTGGATGTTTTGCAATAGTGGCACCCCAAAAGTATCCATCTGCCTCACCTTGGCAACGGTTGAACAGAAATATTTGCTAAGAGGTGAGGTTTAACCAATGGACTGGAGACACACACTCAGCCTGGGCTTGAAACCCCATCCTTGTATCACTATGCAGAAAATTTTTGTTCATAGAGGAGAGATCAACCAAAGTGTTCAGAGCAGCATATCCCTGCTGTTTGTTTTGCATACCACAGATTAAAGGGGACTGTATTTTAAATTCCAGGGTTGTCATCTTTTCTCTCAGAATGTCCACATGTACGAAAGACAGAGTTTCAATATTCCAAGAATCCTTGTGAGGGCAGTAATCACAGGAGGAGTCAGGAATGTAAAGTTGCCAGCTGTAACATAAAATGCAGTTAATCCCACTGATTTACAATAGCACTAGAAATCTAATGAATGATAACTATTCCATACATAATACATAAAGTAATCACAGAGCTTTTGGAGATATGAAGGATAAGAAGGATATAAGAGTATCAAATTACCCATGTTTATTAATAGTTCTCTGGATATTTTTTATTTTATTTAAAATAGCAGCATTGATATGGTAATGTGTACAGGAACACTAGTACTACTTTTTTTTTTTTTTTTTTTTTTTAATAATGAACATGTTTTCCAAATGCATGGGTTAAAGCAAGAGAAGTTCATGTAGGTAACAATCAGGCAAGACAAATTCTAATTCACTGTATTTAAAATCTAGATGTCAGATATCATGTTAGTGCCACAGTGCAATTTAATGCAAAAAGAAAAGAAAAACTTGTCACGGAAATAAAATGCTAAACTGGCACTGTATTATTCACAGAAATTCAACATACAATCCATCAGAGCCACAGAGCACTGAGATACATGTGCAAAGATTAAAAAGTGACTGCAGTTGCTGAACGTAGGGTCCAAGACCCTTGAGCAGTGCAACAACTGTAGAGCAGCTGAATCTGTTTCTGGATATTTTTATTAAAGAGAAATACAATTGTTGATAAAACATATCTTCCCTCTAAATTTGAAAAATTAGAGCTTGAAGAATACTACAGTATCAAACTTCCAATCAAATAGAGATGATTTAACACTGTATGTTCAATGAATTTTAAATGAAACCAGCTCTTCTTCATCTGACTTTTTCATTAAGACATGTGCAATGGAGATTGCAAGAATCCTTGAATATATTATGTCATTTATTTCAGTTGGCTTCAATGTACTTGGTTTTGTTGTCAGCTCATTCTTCTTCTTGTTGTTGTTGGTTTTGCTTGTTTTGGTTTGGTTTTGGAGGGTTTTGTTTGTTTGTTTGTTTTGGAGGTTTGGGTTTTTTTGGGGGGGGCGTTTTTTGTTTGGTTGGTTGTTGTTCTGGTTTTTTGTTTGTATTTTTTGTTTTTGTTTGTTTGGGGTTTTTTTCCCCTTTTTTCTTTTTTTTTCCTTTCTTTGTGTTTGGGGCTTTTTTGAATGGTAGTTCCTTGTCACCTAAACTTTGTTTTGTTTTAAATTCATTTTTTATATTTCCAGAATTATGCAAAGCTTATTCCTGGCGCTACCGTTGGACGACTACAGAAGGATTCAGGAAATATTCTCCAGCTGATCATTGCTGCATATCAGGTAAGATGGTTACAACGCAGTTTCTTCCGCCCCGTTGACATGTTCACCATTGGTTTGCAGTTTGGTGAAAAGAAGTGTCTTTGATTCCTTTTATGAACTGATTACATAATTTTTTATGTTAGGTGCTGACCTTTACAGGAGAAGGGCTCACTCTGAGGATTAAGTAAGCACAGAAACAAAATTCCTATAACCTGTCAATCCTTAGTTTTGCTGGAATGCTGACTTTAAATCAGTGTGTCATCTGCATTGCCTTCTTCATATTCCTCTATTTTGCATCTACTCTTAAACCTTCCTTAATATTCAGGTCTTTCAGTGCCACATCTCAACAGGGGCTCAACTCTCTCTCTGTTGGTAGCTGCCACCAGAGCAGACAAACAATTGCTTTGCAGGAATATCTGGAAGAAAAAACGCTGTTCTGTACTCAGTGCTCTTCTCTGCTTTAGCAATTTGATGCTGCCTCTGTGAGGCTGCTCTGAAATTTTTAAAAATAGGAACATAGGAGCCAACATTGGTTTGTTTAGGTAATGCCAGGACTTGAATGGGTTTGTTTAACACAAAGAAATACTGTAATGATGTCAGGAACATAAACACAGTGCTGCTCTTCAGAGCTTTGTTTGTAAAATGCATCCTGCGTGCCTAGTTCTCTTCTGTCAGAGGGTTTTTAGGCAGTTGTACAGATTTTTGCACAGATATATTGATTTACATTGATTCTGATATATTCTACAGATTTCTCCGTTCCGTCTCAGCCCATTTTTTATTAAAAACCTGCTCTACCAGTTGTCTACAGTGACAAATAACTCTTTGCAAATAGCTTCTCTTTCTTCTCTTACTTTTTTTTCTGCTCCTCCTTCTATCAACTGAATGAGATAACCATCACTGTGCCAAAATTATTTTGGTCTTAGTGATAGAAAGGAAAACAAATTCTTCTAAGTCTTACAAAAGCAATGAAGGCAATGCAATTGCCAAATTATGACTATTTAAAATGAAATGCAAAATAGCAGGAGATTCTCCATATTACGAAAAATTATGTAAGGAGAGAACTTCAGGGTTTATCTTGCGAGTGTAGAAATTGTAATAAATAAAGATGAAGAAATTTTCTAAAGAGCAAAGTTATTGCTAAACTTTGAGTGACAACAGAATCTCACTTCTGGATTCCAGCCTGCTGCTAGTCACATCTGGTTCCTATCAACATTCCTTCAAACTGGCGGTCTAATGTATAGATACAGGTTCCTACATTTAACAGCTAACATACCATTTTGTTGTCAATCAGTAATGGAAAAAAACACATAAAAATTGTCCCAGTGCTGTGTCCTGGTGCCTTTGCTGTAACCTAGGTGTGGAATAATGCTTCACTGGAATACTGAAAATGTGAAGAGTGAATCCTTGACTCTTCTCCTGAGTATCTGCTTATGTTCCTATGGCCTGTGATTTTTTTCTTACTCTCCGTTTTGAACCTGGTGATATTTTTAGCCTCTGTTGCCTTCTACCACAAGAAGGGGTTCAGTTGCACTGTGTCAAGGCAAAATTTTCTTATTCCTACTTTAACCTACTTCTTGCACTTTTAATTTTCACTGAGTGCCCCTTAATTCCCAAGTTGTAGGGTTTGGTGAGTAACAGCTCTGCATTCACCTTATCTTTGTGTCTTCATAATTTCATTATCTTGTGTCACTGAGATACTTTCCACACCCCTAGTCTTCTCTCCAAATTAGAGTTCAAGACTTTTAAGTCTCTCAAGTCTCTCCTTGGCTGCTCCATCCCCTTGGTAACTTTATCTGACCCTCTCTTAACCCTCCCTAACCCTCATGAGCTCCTCCAGAGATGTGGATCCCACAAGATTTTGCAGTACCCATTACAGGGCACACTAAGGTTTATACAAAGGCACAGTTCTGTCCTCTGCCTTGTCCTCAGCCTCCTGGTTCTGTTGGCTTTTTAGCTGCTGCACGCTTTGAGCAGAGCACGTGCCAGAGCTGGCAGTGGTGGCCACGATGCAGCTCCTGAGCTGTTTCAGCTGATCCTGTTTTCATCTTTTCCATGGTTTGGAGTGAGCTCCGAGCTCCAAGCTCTGTGCTTGCTTCACTGCAGGAGTGGCAGGGAGGTGACTGCAGCAGGGGTGCTCCTGCCTTTGGGCCATAACTTTTCACAACCTCATCCAGGCACAGCGTGTCTGGACTGTGCGCCAGAGCTGCACGTACCTTCTTAAAATCCCACAGATCTTTCAAGATGTAACAAGTGTGCAAGTAGCAGCAAGTCACACTCAAAACTTCCCAAAGTCCTTTTTATTACACTTAACCTTAAAGGTTAACAATCTTATTGTTTTGTGATTGCATATCTTCCAAGCAGGAAGCACTAAAACACTTTTTTTGACAGGAGTAAAGGTATCTGAATTTTTTCTGCTGTGGAGAAGGAAATGACAGGAGACCTACAGTTGATAATCACATGTAAAACAGAACTAATGCTAATTTTGTTAGAAACTTTTCATTATATTGTCAGAAGTGTAATTCAATGTTCTGTGTCTCTGCTTCTTCCATCACAAGAAAAGGAATAAATTTATTTTTTTGCCCCCGGGAGTAGAGTTAGGCTAAATCTTTTAACACTTTTAAAGTGGTTTTGAGTGTTTACTTGCTGTGCAAACGCAAGGTTTGCTAATGCCATTCACCATGTGTTGCCATGTAAAAGCTTCAGAGAGGAAGTAAGCAAGTTAAGAAAGTCTGAGCTGTCAAAATATTTGTTGCAAGGAGTTCTCATGTTTTTTCCAAGTATGGTTCATTTTCTACTGTAAGCATATTCCTGCCTGCTTTGTTTATCATTGAATTCTGCACAACTTTGTGTTGCAGTGCTGTAAGCTAAAATGCTTTGTGACAGATAGCAGGTCATTTGATTAGAGCCATTCCAAGAATTTAAAACTTCAGAAAAATGACCCTTTTTTTCAGTTTTTAATCTCTGTACTTACACAAAAAATGAGAACAAAGAAATAATGTATCAAAAAGGACTGGTAACTCAAGGGCACAGGTATGTACACTTCTTTGTCTGTTGTTCCATTCAGAAAAATATTTGAACCACAAATATTTCTCTATGAATGGCTTAAAGCCGCTATTTGCTATTAACTGTCTGCTATTTGTCCTCAAACTATGGCCAGACAGCTTAGTAGTTTTAAAATACCATTAGAAGTGCTCACAGATATTAGGATCTAAAATCCTTGAATTTATCACAGTTTGTGTTCATTTTCAGTGCTGTAAGATGCACAATTTGATCCCTCACAATAGCAAGGCACATTCAAATGACCCAATACAAACTCCAGAATTCGAAGTATTACAGTTTGGTGTTCAGCAGCATTTCATTTTCTCTCACAGCTGCACTCTGTTTGCACCTTGTAATTTTGCAGCTGGTGGAAAAGATGATACCTCCTGTAACATAAGCACATGCCCAGATTCACAGCTTTACCTAGAGATTTGCTGGTTTGGGTCCTTTTCGGAGACCTCAGCCATGGAAAATAAATTATTATCAACAAATCTGCAGTGTTTCAATAGTGACACAAGCACCTAACTCCAAATCAAATGGAAATGGAAATTTGGACATAACCAAAGCTACCAACATTACAAACCTGATGCTCAGGGCACATTTCTACAACCCTAAGACAAATTTCCTAGGAATCCAGAACATGTTCGTAGGACAGGGAGTTGTCTATGCAGGTTTATACCTATTCTATTTTTACTTTGATTTACCCCACCAGAACTTTACTCCAGTGAGTCATCCTACTACCTTTAGTAGAATGACTCACTGAAGTAAGGTCAGCAAGTTCCCTATGCTCTGATTGAAGGGTAGGAGGTGTTGCAAGCAATTAAACTTCCATGAGCACAAAGTCAAGTCAGTGAGATGTTTTCTCAGCAGTTGCTGAGGTACTTTTGAAAAATTTCCATTTACTGGATCCACAGACCAATGAAGTCATAGGGAATTTCCCCACGGCCTGTGATAGGCTTTGGATTAAGGTTGTGTAATCAAAGTATAAAATATTTTAAAGACTTAAAATAGAGATGCCTAGTATGAGCAATTTCAGAAAGACAGTTTGTGACTTACAAAATGAAAGTTTGATTGAACAAATTGATTTAAATAATGGGGATGTTGTTAAATACAGGTTAAAATAGCACAAACAGCTCATGAAGCAGGAATTTCCATTGTGAGAAGAAAGGAAAGGAGGGAGCAATATTGACACAGTATGGCTAATCAGGAAAAGCCCAGACCTAGCAATGTGATCAGGGAAGCAAATCCACTCCTCAGAAAGTCCAAACCTAAAAGAAAACCTGCATCAGTTGGCAGAGTTATGAAAGGTGATTTAATAGAACATTGAATTTGTTCTCCTGGAAGGGCAGGAAATAAGCCCTGTGACAGCGGATATTAAAGTGATACCGCCACTGCTTTCCGCTGAAAGCTGGGTCTGTTGGCATTTGCTTTATTTTGCTCAGTCCCCATTTTTCTTGCAATAGAGAGTTCTGCAAACAAAGTGCCAAAAGCAAGAGTGTGCTCCTGTGTAAGTCAGGATAAATTACAGTCCACGTTACACAGATGTGGAGCCGTGGCAGCACGTTGCAGTGTTATCACTCCATTTATCTCACATTTTTTCCTTGAAGGAGCTGAGGTCTGAGGTTGAATTGGAGATCCTGGGAGAGACAGAAGGGCTCAATCTTTCCTTCACGGCCATCTGTAACAATGGGACCTTCTTTCCACATCAGAAAAAATGCTCTCATGTGAAAGTGGGAGATACGGTAAGTGAAGAACATATTCTCCAAAGACATGAAGTTCATGTGATTTAGGACACTAAGGCAGAGTTTGCTCTTTATTAAATGATCTTCCTCCAAACAAGTCAAAAAGCTGGCAGTATCTAGATCCTCTTGCTCTGTCCTCTTCATGCCCTTCCTGAGCACCCTGCAGAGTTCCCTGTTCTCCCAACAGCCTCCATTCTCTCTTCCAGGTCTCCTTCAACGTGACTGTAAGTTTGTCTTCTTGTGAGAAAAACAGAAGGCTTATCAAGATAAAACCTGTGGGGCTCAGTGACATGCTGGAGATGGAAATTCATCCCCTCTGCAGCTGCAGCTGTCAGGCCAAGGCCGAGCAGAAGAGCCCGAAGTGCAGCCAAGGGAAAGGCTCCCTGGAGTGCGGGGTGTGCGTGTGCAGCCCCGGGTATGTGGGGCCGCGCTGCGAGTGCCACGAGAGCTCCCTGGGCGCCAGCTCCTGCAGGGGCCCTGCCGAGCACAGCTCCTGCAGCGGGAGAGGCGACTGCTACTGCGGCCGGTGCCTGTGCCACCCGTCCCCCTACGGCAAGGTGTACGGGCCCCGCTGCGAGTGCAATGACTTCTCCTGCGTCAGGCACAGAGGCCTGCAGTGCGCAGGTACGGGCCCGGGGTGCTGGTCTTTGCGTCCGCGCCGAGAGCGGTACGGGCTCAGCCCTCGCTGCGAGCTCGTGAACTCGTATTTTCATCATATACTCAGCTGCAATCGATTCCGTACAAAGATAGTAGTAATGAACGGTCTTTAGACTTAAAATAGTTTCGGCTGTGCCATTATAAATTGGAAGTATTTACAAATTAGGTCATGCACTGACTGCCAGGAGACAAGATCTGCACAGGGGAGTCCAGTAAAGAGAACAGAGCCAGTCCAGACAAAAATCTGATCCTCTGATTTGAGGCTGAAGATTCTGGGAGGGAAAGAAAGATGTTTGCAAGAAGAGTCGGAGAGAGCAAAATATTTTCTGTTGAAGAGAATAATTTTAAAGATCATCCTTCAGCTCCTTTTTGAATTATCAGTGACCAATTTGAAGTATAATACATCTTTTTCCAGGCAATGGTGATTGTGACTGTGGGGAATGCAAGTGCCACAGTGGATGGACTGGTGAATACTGTAATTGCACAACTGATACCAGCGCCTGCATTGCTGAGGATGGGACGCTGTGCAGTGGGAGAGGTGAATGCATCTGCGGGACATGTGCTTGCACCCATCCAGGGGCTTCGGGCCAAATATGTGAAAGATGCCCTCTCTGCGGTGATCCCTGCAGTTCCAGACGGTAAGGTGCTGGCTTTAAACCTCTGATGTTTATATCATCCAGGTATCTGTTCCTATACTGCCCCAGCAGTGTGTTTACTGCCATGTCTGTAAATTGGATTTACTCACCAGAACCCAGGAGCTTCTTTGTACTTTGAGGTGGGTAATCACAACTCATATATCCACCATTCATGAGCATTACTCTTGTACAAAAGGACTTTATGTAAAACAATTAAGTCAATTTCAAGCAGCACAGGTAAAACTTCACATTTCCACTGCTGTCCCTGGCTGTACAACTAATCAGAATGGTGGCCTTATCTGACACTTATATGGCCTCACAGAAAAAATTTGGATTTGTATTACAATTCTCATACATATGGATGCGTAAGGTCATATTGTCCACTCAAGCTTCACACATTTGCAAATTCATAGTCCAAATTCAGTTAAGCTTGGCTGAATTAAAGAGGTGTAAGAAAAATAAATGAGACAATAGTCTAGGAATTAATAAGTGGGTAGCTGTATGTCGTGTATAAGTCGATGATAAATTGATCGTAAATGGTGAAATGTCTTCTGTCCATAACTTGAGCATACTCAATTTATGTAGCTTTCCTACTGTGATGGAAGGTGTCTGCCATGGTGCATGACAGGAAGAGCAACCAAAAAATACACAAGTTGTGAAGATGACCACTCTAAGTACACCATTGCTCATGCTTGTATTGCATGAGCTCTTGTAGGGCTACATTCCAAATGGAGCAGTCTTCAGCAGAAATTTAAGCTAGAAGCTGGGTTAGGCTTCACAGAACACACATTATTAATGACCCTGGCTTTGCTTTCTGAGTGCTGATCAGTTTAGGCTGCATGGTTCATGATGATGTCCTGTCTCCTTATTCAGAGTTGAGACCCATTTCTCTCCAACACTGTATTTTCATACCTATCATTGCAGTCTAGAGTGTATCTGAGTGAAAAGCTGTTCTATGATGTGATTAATTCATCGGTCTCTTTCTGTTAAATTTGCCCTAGGAAAACTGAGCCTCTCGGTATGTTCAAAGAGAATTTCTGCAAGCAACTGCTCTAAATAAAAAGGACAATGCTGCTGCTTTGCTCTGCCCAATTTGGCAAAGAATAAAACATATAAAGTTACATGATAGGCATTACATTAACCTGTTAAAACATGTATATTGGATGCAATGTTGGATCTTTTCTTTCTGTTTCAGTGTCTTCCCTTTGCTGAAACACAGGGCACAAAAAGCCAAAATAGAGAACACTGGGAATGCCTGGGTAGGGTGACTGAAAGAGCTGAAAGACCAGGTCAGAGGGGATAGAGATCAATGGCAAGGCAGCTGAGAGAGTGTAGCATGAGAAACATGTTGAATATGACAAAACCACCACCAATGCTGAATTTATCTCCATGAGATAGAGGCTATCTGATTACCCACTCACATTTACAATTCACCATTTCCAGAGCAGGGGATAAGGTCACCTCCATCTACTGAAGATAAACTCAGCAGGCTCAGATTATTCCCATGGATATATGTAACTCAATGTTACACTGGAGATACAGAGTTACAGGAGATAGGAGATAGCCAGGGTTCTGGTTGGGTTTTTTAATGTTTTGTTGCAGTTCTCATCTTCCTTTTTCCTTTTTCCTTTTTCTTCTCCTCTCTTCTCCTCTAATTTCCTTCTTTTTTTTTTTTTTCATTTTTTTTTTTATTTTTTTTTTATTTTTTTTTTTTTTTTTTTTTTTCTTTTTTTAATGAAGTCAGTCCTTCAGGCTGCTTCTCAGTCTCAGCCACTCAATTTGGCTGAAGCTATTTGTGGAAAGTCAGCAAACACATTTTTCTATCAGAAATGTTCATAAATGAGTTCTGTCTGTTGTTTTATTTTCCATTAATAAAGACTGGTTTATTAAAATCCTCAATGGATTTACAGGGAGATTTCTAAAGAAATTAGTCTAGACTTTGTTTTTAAATAGTATTTCAATGATTCCACCACTGAATTAAAAAAAAAACCAAAAAAACAAAACAAAACAAAAAAACCAAAAACACAAAAACAACAACCAAAAAAACCCCAAAAAAACTGTAAGTTTCTTTAGTATAATTAGGATCTAAGTAATTCCTGAGACAAGTAATCATATTCAAGACACAACTGTTGAGACACCTGAAAAGGGTTTTAATGCATTATTCAATAGACTTGCAACAAAGGCAGACTCATAATAGGTGCCTCAGCTTGGTCTCTTTGAAGTCAATTTCAGATATTGTTCATCTGATAAGAATTCCTTCAGCTGGTATTTAGTGTGAGAATATTTAGTGTTCTGAATATTTATTATTTAATTTTTGAAGGTGAATGTTACATGTGAGTAACCACATGTCTTTGATAGACCTACATGACTAATATTGCCTGGGGTTCTGTCTGGTAGCTAACAAACTGGGAGAGAATAGAAGACAAGACAGAACTTATACACAATACCTTTATTCAGGACGGGGTTTTTTTCATTTTGTTTTGTTAGGATTTTTTGGGGGCAGTACCTATCATATTCCTGAGAATTGCTATATCCATAGCAGAAGACCTTTTATTTAGCTGCTTTTTAAAATGCAGATGCACACATACTGGCTTTTGTATTGTTGCTTTGTGGCAGGCAGAGATTGATGAGCTGCTGAATTATTTTCCACAGGAGCTGTGTGGAATGTCACTTGGCTTCTGATGACAAGTCACAAGGAGATTGCAGTGAAAAATGCAAATTGGTTGATGCAACTGTCAGCGTGGCAAAGGGTTGGTATACTCAGTCTTCCTTTCTTCTGTGTGTGTGATAGCAGGAGGTTCCACTTTCAGTAATTTTATATTTGAAAGTAGCTTTGTTTTTCTGCTGTGGAATTATATTATGGGTCATAAGGGAATTACTATCTGTCTGTGGTTCTTCTGAGGCAAGTAGGAAATGCAGAAGAGGGTTGATGAAACCCTTCCAGGTAATTAATTCCTTGGATCATGCCTATTTTCTAAGTAGTTTATGCAGGAAAGTATAGAATTTAATAGATACCAGCTCCTGCAAACCAGTGATAGATGAAAGTTCCTGAGTTTAAGTTATGCCTGTACCATGAGTTCCAGTGGGGCTTCTTCAGCCTTGCAAATACAAAACCTGACTCCAGTCCTTAGGCAGATTCTTCATTACAGCTGGTGACTAAACACAGCCCTTTAACCAGTGGCAAAGATATTTCTTGTATTCCAAAAGGCTAAGAACATCGTTCAGCTGTTTGCTTTAATTCAAAAGTACCCTGCATCAATGGAAATTTCTGGAATAGGAATTAATCCTGAGTAAAATAGTACTGTCAGGAAAAAAACCCCAACAAATCCCACTAAGTCAAAAGTAACCAAAAATAACACCTTTAAAACAAAAAAATGCATTTTTTTTTTTTCTATGAAGGAAGGTGCCTGCTCAGCAGGCAGTCTATGTTTATTCTAGTGACAATTCTAGTCCCAACCCTGTGGCACAAGCAATTGTTAAGTAAGGCAGGACACAGGCTAGTTACATCCACATCACAGACGTTTCATAAGCATTAAAGGCAAATGTGAGAATGAGGATGACAATGCAGAATGCTGTGTGCATGTCTAATGTCTTTATCTGCAAGCTCTTGGAAACCTATATCCAGCAAAGTTATGCCTTTTGTTTTTGATGGGAATACTTCAGCATTTTTTATAAATATAAAAATATATTTAAAGGCTTAATATATCTATATAAGCACTTCTATTGTATCTCTTCAGTTAGTAAAGTTTTCAGGTTACTTTTGTAAGGTGGCAGATATTTGTAGCTAGGAATATATAAAACATTATACTTTCAAATATAATGAAGGCTAATCAAGATAAGAAATAGCCTTTTTTATGGTTCTGTTCACATACACAGATCACAGGAATATGAACATGACAATATCATCTCCTATTCCTGCATATTTCCTTTTTTTTCCCTGTCCTGTGCTTCTCTGATTGGGACTGTCAGCCACTTCTTTAGATTTAAAATTTATTTACTGCATTTAAGTTACTGCAACCTTCATGTTCACATCCAGATGCCTCAAAAAAAAAAAAAAAAAAAAGCAGCTGTTGAAAACTGTTTCTTCTGAAATGCTTGAAATGCTTGTGTAGTAGCCTCATCAAGAAGTCCTGAAAGAAAAAATAAACTAAACTTTAAAATAATAGCTACATAATTACAATAGAATAAAAATATTACCTGAACAAAACCCACCAATCTGAAAATGGTATACCTAGCATACCACATAATATTTAAGACAGATTATTCAGCAACTTCATGGGGTAGTATACTTCTTTCTGGTTTATATTTTAATTTATTTAATGCTTCAAGGCTTTTGGGGACAGAAAAAAGTAAAAGTTCTTGTTTAAATAAAACATTAGCGCTTCAAAAGTTTTGTTTCTCTTTTGCACGTGGATGTTGCAATACAATGACTGGAAGCATGGAGCAACAAGAAAGCGTGGGCTTTACATTTTCCTGTTTCCTGGGAGCGCCCATTTTAGGCTCTGAGTTGTGGCTTTCACCTCCCTGCTTTGGTTCTGGGTTTGTCAGGGGTTTCTTCTCCTGCTCCCCTGCAGCAGGAGGTCAGGTGAGCCCAGGGATCTGCCAGGGCATGGCGAGTCCAGCAGCTCTGCAGGTGCTGATGGCTTCACATTTACTGGGCTTATCTCCACGGCAGGTACCACTTTTGAACTTTTATTTTCATTCACTTTTAATACTTGCACATTTTAATTAAGCTAATCACCCCTTTGTCACATAGGTGTGAGAGGAGCTCTTGTTGCTCTACTCACTATGCAAGAGGAACAAAAATTTCGAAAAGGCATCTCCTGCCACCGCCCCAGCCACAGGGCACCAGGCTGCTCCTGCCCCAAACCCAACAGGGACCGTTATACTTTCCTTGGAGAGCCTAGGTTTTTCCTACCCCATAGTGCTGATGCCTCACAAATTCCCAGGGCAGCAGCAAAGTGGGTACTGGAAGCTGAATAAACCTCTGTATCAGCGCTGCTCTGTTAGGAGTCAAAGCTAGCTGAACTCTGCTCAACAAAAAGCATTTTGTTGAACAAAAGGCAAACAGGAAAGGGCATAATCACATTTAAATTTACAGTCAACATTTTTGTTGTTGAATCTTATTTATAAATGTATCTGTTAGGAAACAGTCTTTCATGCTTTGAGTCTCCTGTTTGCTGCTGTTACCTGATTCCTCCTCCAGTGTGACTCCAGTTATTTCAAATAGAATTTAAATTACTAGAATTAGGCTGCAGAAGAATGTGACGATTCACTGCAGAATGCAGAAAATTACACAGATGTAAATTACAGGAATTTACCTACCTAAGCAAATTTTTATGCTGATAAACTGCAAATAACATATGCAATGGTCTCTCTTTAGTGATCCCTCATTCTAAAAGTATCATCAGAGGAATAAAAAATTAACCATAAGCTGGATTCTGAATAGCTTGAACTGGAATTTTTGCTTTCATTTCTACATCATTTCACATAATCAGTATTCTGTTCCCCTTGGTTTCAATGTATGACATTAAGTAAAAAATTACCATGTAAAAATACCTAATCTATGTGCAGTTGCTATCTTCTGGATGATATTTGGAATATGCTTGCAAGTTTTGCAAGTTTTTCTCCATTTTCAGCATAGCTAATAACTATCCTTTTCCTTTTTTTTCTTTTTTTTCTTTTTTTTTCTTTTTTTTCTTTTTTTTTCCCCCTTCTTTGTAAGCAAGTTTGTATTTTGGATCTGCTTGCTTAAAAGAGTTGGGAAAGTACAAACATTGCAAAACTTTTGACAGTGTTACTGGAACTGTGACGTGCCAACAAGAGCCATAAGTCTGCAGTTCGTGGCCCTTCCAACAAAACCAAAACTTGTTAAATCAGCAGTTCTAGCCTGCCCATCCCCTTGGCAGATAACACATTCCTCTGCCACCAAGGACCAGCAGCAGGTTAAATACAAGGCTCAAATCAAACACAGGTTTCAATTAAAATCCAACCAGCTAGGGTTCTCTTTTTATATCAAGCAGAGAAAAGGACTGCAGGGTGGTCAATACTTCCATATTTTCTGTGGTGTTTAATAGTATTTTCTATAAGACCAAATCTTATGATAATAAGCAAAATGGGAAAGAAAAAATAGAACAAGCACTTTTTTTTTTAATGCAGTGTACATTTCTTTAAAATGCTCTATTCTTGTCTGATTTCTATTCAATTACTCTTCATATTAAAATTTGAGGACTTTAAGATTTTTAGCAAAATTGCTTGTGAAATTTCAGTAAGAATTTTGAATGGGTAGAAAATAATGGTCAGTGACAATTATTTTAAAGAAAGGCTTGAGAAGCTTACTGATTGTCTTTCTTCTAAAAAATAAATCCTAAGAAGTTTGACTGAAATATATTGAAAAGCATACCTAGACTTCCAGTGATACTCAAATAATGGACTATATGAAAACATAAACATTCAGCCCCAGAGGTATCATTGCACACAGGTATAAAGTATTTTTTCCCTGTAAAACATTATATTATAGTTACACTCCCAGTGATGATATTTCTGGCTCTCACTTTTTGGTTGCCGTATTTGCTTTATATTGTCCTTCAAAGTCAGCTTCCTTCTGTGTCTCTGTTCCCTTTGAATGAATCTTTCTCAGCTCCCCAGTTAGGATTAACTTGAAAGGAAAAAATGGATTAAATTTTCATGTAGTCAACAGTAAGTGGAGGGATGAATAAATGGGGCCAGACTGCCATCTCAGGTCACTTTATTTGCTTCATCTGGAATCCCGTTACAAAATTCCCAGAATGGCAGTTTTCTGTCATTAATCTTTATTTATTCTTTTAACAGCACTGGACACACAGTGACCTTTGAGGCACCTATTGTGTAGGAAATGAATGGCAGCCCTTTTAACAGCATCCATAGCTGCTTGGTGGATGTATATCTACTTCTGAAACATGATCTAGAGGTGGCAGGAGTAGCTGCAAACTGAAGGAACCTACTTTGTTTCACTGGATACTTTGTCCCACAATTTGGGGCTATTACATTTCCTAGACAGCTGCCAGTTAAGAATCTTGGAAGCACTTCCAATTCATTGAAATTCACAGTACACTAAAGTAACAAGGTTCACTAGATGGTCAGTGCAGATTGACAACATCTGGATATAAGTGAAAAATCAGAAACTAAACAAAATTGGGATTGGAAGAAAAGCCATTGAATTTAGTAGAAATTCTGAGAGTGTTTCTGCTCTTGTCTTTCACTCTTTACCATCTGTAGACAAGGCTATGGCAAACATGATGCCAGCAGTCTCTCTGGTTATTAAAGGTTAAATTTCATTTGATCTGATGAATTACTTTTTTCCTTCCCTCTGCAGATTATTCAGAGGATAAATCCATTTCCTGCTCTTTGCAGGGGGAAAATGAATGTATAACCACATTTCTATTGGCTGTGGATGAACAGGGAAGGACAATCATTCACGGCATAGAACAGAAAGGTAAGCACTGAATATTGGGTTTTGTAGGTGAAATCTGATTTAAAACCACAGACAAGGTTGGTGAGCTAGAAGCAGAGCTCTTGGAAGCGGCACATCACCTCCTTGTGTTTGTAGCTCTTCTCTGCCCAACTAAGGAGCTCCTCGAGTACTTATTTAATGCAGCAGTGACATAAAAACTTGGCCTTTCATGAAAAAATGGGCAGAATGATCCTTGGGCTATAAGAATAAGTTCATTTTTTTCAAAAGCTTTTGCTGTTTTGGGTTGGAGGGGACGTTAAAGGTCATCTCATTCCAAGCCCTCTGAGAACACAGAAACTACTTTTCAGCAAATACCACTAAATAATTTCTCTCCCAGGGAAAAAAAAGATGTCTTCATACTAAATATTAGTTATGTTTTAGGCAAAGCTGTGCAGTTTGTAACTCCCTTCTGTTTCCACAAATGGAGTTTATTTTGTTAAGCCTTTGTGTAGCCTTTCTGTAAAAAAATATGTGAGAAAGAAATTGATTTTACTTTACACACACACACACACAAAAAAAAAAAAAAAACCAAAAAACCAGCTCCTGCCATAAGAACATTACTCTGGTTTTGTATAGGTTTCTAGTACAGCAAAGATGCTTGTAACAAAGGTAGTACAAGAATTTAAAGGTAAGATTTTATCTGTATTAAACACTTCATTATGCATTTTAAGTAGATTTAACAAAAACCAAAACAAAAGAAGAAGAAGAAGAAGAAGAAGAAGAAGAAGAAGAAGAAGAAGAAGAAGAAGGAGAAGAAGAAGAAGAAGAAGAAGTGTCTTACAGGAGGCACAGTTCATTGACCTCTCCGTAATGGCCCTCCCACAACACTACAATAACCAGTTTCACTGTCATCTGCTGTTCTGCTCCTGGACCTTAAAATGTGAACTGGGATGAGACCTCAAGAAGTTCTCTAGAAATACAATTTCATTCTTGGAACTGATGTCAGTGTGGCACCAGTAGCCAGAACACCAGCCCACTGCTCAAACCAGAGTCCCTCAGAATTAGTTAACTGAGGCCATCAAGCAAAAAAACAAAATGTGAAATGCAATCATGTAAGACAATCCAGACTGAAATGAAGTTTTAAATGTTCTGAAACCATAGTTCAGCAGAAAATTTTGTAAAATAGCAGTTTTCACCAACTTTCATGGACAGTACTTTCTAATATTAAAAGAATCTAACTTCTTTGGGTTTCAGTGAAGGAACAATTTCAGTTTTAATTCTGACTCTCTGACGTATTTTATCATAAAGTTTATTGCAGAACTTGAAATGCAAAATTCCTTCCAACTGCCAAGTTCAACATTTTCAACAAATCGGAAAGATTTTTTTCCTCATTATTTTCATGAGAGAAATGCAGTTTCCTCTATTTTATCAATAGCATTGGTGACTTTACCCTGACATCGTTCTCACTAGAATCTTTTTTTCTGCAACCCACTGAATATCAGTTGATTGAACCAGAGCTCCAGCCTTAACACTGTAAAACTCATGATTTTGTCAGCTCAGCCCTGTTTTTTATAATCATATTGAAACAGATATGAAATCAATTTTCTGACTTTCCTCTTCAGAATCTGTGTCTGTATCCAGCACCTGCTAATTGTCATGGTAGAAGAGCAGTGGAATAAGTTAGCAGATAATTTTTATAACATTTTAATGAAGTTTTTTTCAGCCGCTTTCACAAACCCTTTAGCAAGCTAGCATGAGAAAAATAACTTGAACTTGAATTAAAAGGCATGCCAAGCTCACAGCAAATGAGAATCTCAGCACATCTCTTGGCTGTTTTTTATTGCCTAAAAGTTATTGATTGGTTATCCACAGTCATAAGTGCTTTTGTTTCCACAGATTGTGCACAGCATCCAAATATCCCAATGATAGTGGTGGGTGTCACCCTTGCTATCCTTCTCATTGGCATTGTTTTACTTTGTATATGGAAATTACTGGTGTCAGTTCAAGACCGAAAAGAGGTGGCCAAGTTTGAAGCAGAAAAATCAAAAGTTAAATGGCAAACGGTATGTGAAATACATTGATTTTATACAAGGTTCTTTAGTTTGGTTACATGATGCTCAACTGCCTTTAAAATTCTGGGTCTTGATTTTGTTCTTTTAAATTCATAGATTTTGCCGTAGGTTTTTGCCGGTAGGTTTTTGCCACATTTAGCATTCTATAAAGTAAAATTATGATTCTTTAATGGATGAAAATTATCTAGTGTTTAATCTTGTGGTTAAATTTCTTCCACATATAAGAATGTGTAGATAACTGGGTTTTTTATTAATTGTTTTCAATTAGTAGCCAGTCTTTGATTAATCCTACCAATGCTGTTTTCTGCCTGTATGATTATCCAAGGTGTACTCTTCTGCCCCAAAGCAGAGCTTTAGGAAAGGGAGGTTGTTGCTGGCCTCTGTTTTGATCCAAGCCCACTCCCACCAAACAGAAGTGAATGGAACTGTCCCAAATGTAGGGGAAAAGACAGAGAAATCCAGGCCTTGTTTTCTATCTATAGCTCTGGGCATCTAATGTAAGCTTACACCACATGTTCCCTTTTCTTCTTTCTTTTCTGCCCTTGATTTTTCTGCCCTTTTGCAAAAGCTTTAGGACTTCTGAGGATCTTTTCAAAAAAAGCATGTTGAGTAAGCGTTTCTGGCGGGTGTCAGGCGGACAGGCAACGTGTTCACGCAGTTCCATTCTCCTACAAAGTCCTGTGATTGCAACTTTTTCCAAGAATGAGCACTGTCAGCCTTTCAGCTTTTGACCTGGGGAAAATCACTAACTTACAGGCAAGGCCACCTGCGAATGTTTTCTTGATCCTCCAGGAGAGCTAGGTGTGGTAAGAGGGAAGGGAAGGATACAGTTCATAGGAGCATTTTAATTTTCTGTCACAAGAGGAAAGGCTAGGAAGTGATTGAAGAGAGGCCAGGATGAAAACTTGGCTGAGACTTGCCCTTCTCCCAGCACAAAGTAGGTACTGTATGTGACAAGAGCACCATGACAAGTCCCATCTAACTGCTGAGACACTCTCTGTGGTTTTATAATGGTCCAACTGCCAGATTTGATACACAAATTGTATTGGACACTTCTGATGAGGTATTGTTTGATGATGTGCATTACTGATGTGAAGGAAAGCGTGTTCCTGACCTCAGGCTGGTTTGTGCTGCCTGAATTCAGATCAGTCTGAATTGCTGTGGCTTGGAACATAAGCAAACCACTGAAAGCTATTCTAAAGCCCTCAAAGATACAACATTATTTCTATACAAATATTGTGTGACTCCCACTTAATCTGTTTTTGTTTGGGTATTTTGTTTTTATGTTTTTGTTTTTTAGGAAACAAATCCACTGTACAGAGGCTCAACAACCACTTTTAAAAATGTGACGTACAAGAATCAAGATAAGCATAAAAGGCCCATGGCTGCAGATTTCTATTAGCACCTCCGACACTACAAACTTAGTTTTACTGGCAGGAAATCTAAACCAAAACATGTTTCTTCTCAGCTGATTATGTGATATTTGTTTGCAAGTTGCAGTGGTATAACCATTCTGTTAGGAAATATATATCTTGTGTTGGGACAAATAAAGATAACCTATTAGTAGTAAAGGTTAGTAGAAATATTTTTTTTTAAATGACCCTTTATTGTGAAAGGCCACATCTTAAAAAAATGGCATCACAAATAATTTTGTCTTTAATACTGAGGATTATAAAGCTTATTTTTTGTTAAATTAGATATATATAGTGAAATTTATACTCCTTTGTTCAAACACACAATCCCGTAAATAAGTGTTTAGGAATGCATTTGTATGAGTCTATTTGGTGGGCTGGTTTAAATTTAGAAAAGATAACTTTTTTTTTTCCATGAATGTAGTTTAAGCTACTGAGGATTGAGCTTTCTCATATCACCTGTGTGACTGAATAGTTTCTCACAAGAAAAAAGTAATGATATTTCCTGTCTTCTGTAAATGCAAGTTATAGGGAAACATTTATTCTCTAATTCTTCTTTCTTGTCCTGTTTCTCTCTTTCCTTTTCCTTGTTGCTCTTTGATGTTCTTTAAGGACCTAGGCCCTGAGGTTATCTCAGGAAAAAGTTAAATCAAGCCAATCAAGGCTTATTCACTTGCAGTTGCTTTCTGCTCCAGGCACAGACTGCCTTTTTTTTTTTTTTTTTTTTTCCTTTAAAATTCTAGTAAAAACGGTACAGAGAAAAAGGTAAATATTTGTAAATTAGAGACCCCAGTAGAAACACTTTTAAACCAGAGGATTAGCAGAACTCCATTTCACCATTTACGTCCTGTAAATTATTTGGGTGTTCACAATACACCTCACATGCTGGACCATCACAAAAGTGGCTCAGGAGTCCTTTACATGCAGAAATGTTCACACAAAAGTTTTATTGTCATGCACAAAGACAGTACTCTTTTGTTGATATGGCCAAAATTGTGAGATTCTTCCAATGTCCAGCAGCCAAACTACTCATTCTTGTGCATAATAAATTATTATGCATTTTTGGGCTGGGTTGTTTGGTTTTGGGTTTGGTTTAGTTTTTTTTCCCCAAACTAAACAACGAAAAGATCTATGGATTTCAATACATTATGTTAATAAGGATTTTTAAAGCTCCATTTTAGCTAATTACGAATGACTTGCCATGAATTTTTAAATTGTAATCTTTTAGCATGCATGACACCGCATAAAGTAATTATAAAAGTAGCTAACCAGCTGGCATAGAAAAATTACAACACTGGGCTGTTTTAAGGTAACAATAATGAACTTAACTTTTTAATAACACTTTTCAGCTGCATTTTTTGTTACTCTTAAACAGATGTTAAAAATGTACATATGAAAATAAACTTAGAAATCAAAGGTACTTCGACACTGTTACAAACTATCACATACATTCCCTAAAGTAAATAGGGAATTTTATCTGAAAAAAGTATTGATCTGAAAAAGTTGATGACCATTTTGTAATAAATATTTACCAAGCTTGTGCACCTTCAGTCTCCAGATCCTCCACAATTTCTGGAATTGAGACTGGTATATTAGCTAGCTCTGACCCATGCCTGTTTTAGGGCCTGATCCAAAGCCTACTGGAGTCATTGGCTACAGATGTGGATCTAGTTTCAGTGAAACTATTAGTTTTCGTCTACAAAGATTGTTTTGTTTAAACAAACAGGTTAATATTGTCTATCAATGAATTAGAACCTCTAGTACATATATCTGTGCAAAGAGAAATAGTATCAGATGCCTTTGGAAAGATGGTGATGCTAGAACCATGCATTAAGTACAAAACAATAGCAGTGCGATGGAAGCGATGGCCGTGATTGAACTGGAACGGATTCACATCTGTGCTCCGGTATTCCTGCATATCTCAGAGTGGAAACTGCACAGATAGAGGCTCACGTCTGCGGCCCTTCCAACCACTAGACTCCCACAGATATCAGTGCAAGTTACGTGTGGGACCAAATCCCGTTTCCCTGGTGCTGGATAAACTCATGGGATGCAAAGCTGGCCCCTGAATCTGCTCAGACTCCCCTTGGGTGAGGATTGCCTAAGGGACTAGGGAAATCTGGATTTCACTCATGGTAGGTTATCTGTTACTCTTTTGTTTCTCATGTAGAAGTCATCAAATGATAAACGTTCTCTGAAATAAATTAAAATATTTTTATTACTTTTCAAGTAATAAAAATCGATACTGTTTATTAAATATCTTTTAAGTTCTCTTTCTGAGATCTGATTTTGCTGCTCAATATTGGGGTTGACAGCCTTTCTCTCATAGGCTGCCCATTTCAATATTCCAACATATCTCAGCCTTCAAATGTTAATAACAAAGTGGTGTTTGCATTTCATATCAAACAATTGGTGCTCTACGTTCCCTGTTTCTACAGAAGATCACATTTCACAAACCTTCCCACCCTCTTCCCATCACTTGTGTCTTCTGATCATCAGCAGAGATCCAATTTGTTATGTTTGCAGTCCAATAGCTCCTCCTAACAATCTCTCTCCAAATTATCAAAGAGGTACTGGAGCCAGGCAGGATGATTTGTAATTTCCGTGCTGTGACTGACTGTACTATAAATTTTCTGTGCACCCTCCAAGTTGTCAGCATGGAAATCACTCAAAAAATTAAGAATTCATCAGAAGAGAGAATATAGAAGGACTTGGTGAGGAAGGTTTCTATTATTGAGGGATATCAAATAACTCGACTCATACATATGAGCCATCCTTTAACGACATTAATTTAGATCATAAACTTTGACTAAACTCCCAGATTTCAAGAACTTTGAAGATCTCACTTGACATTCACCCTAGAAACAAGACTGGTATTCAACCCGTTCTGTTAGCTACATCATTTTCATCTTGTAGAGTTTGTATCAAAGTTCATATTTTTCTATTTTTAAAATTTTTTTCTCCACCAAGCTATAAGCGAGTTTGTGCATGGTAACTGGGATGAAAAGTCTTTCTGCTGTTTTCACAAACACTGTTTTGACCTGAGGCTGGACCTTGAGAGTGGCCAAAACATTTTTCAGTAGTAATACTTCTATTCACTAATGAGTCAAAATGAATAGAAGAATAATCATTAGCAATTTTATGGTATTTGTATATCTCATACAACCTATAGAATAGTAATTTCATTAATGTATGTTAAATGGATACTTTTTCATTTGATTTATAAAGGTGCATGTCAATTTGTATTGTAAATGTCCAGACTGCATTCAAGTTTGTTTTGTAATGTAACTAGTGGGTAATGAGTTGGGATAAAGATTCGGGTGTCAAGTGCAATACTCTCCATGCCTCATCTTACTCTATGTAGAAGTTCAAGCTTGTTTTGCAGTGTGTATAATGGAGTTATTGCCCCCCAAAACTTATCACACACAGTCTAAAAATAAAAAGAAGGAAAAATTTTTAGCTTCATCTATTTGAAAGAAACCGTTAAATCATTCATCATGTGTAAAAAAAGAGTTATTTGACCTTGAATAAATATTGTAAAATTGAAACATTTTATGATACATTTTCTTTTTGTTCATTCTTCATTTTCCATTTTGGTATGTGTCTTTATCACTGTTTTCACACAATTTCACAAATCTTAACAAATTTCTCATGTTTTGGCATGCCCTAGAAATTATTTTCCTCCACGCTTTTAAAAGACAGCTCATGAAATTTAATGTCTAGATTTTTTTCATTTGTGATCCTTTAACTTTTCAAGGAAATGACTTAATGGACGAATGTTGCAAGCAGCTTATTTCTGGAACACTGATTGAAGGCATATGGCATTCTTTCTTTCTTTGGAACTTGATGATCTTTAAGTTCTCTTCCAGCCCAAACCATTCTATGATTTTTTTTGTACAGATCCCTAAATTGCACAAGTTGCTTAAAGCTAAAGATCCACCCATTCTGTCAGGGTAACAGCAGCAATGTATTTTTGGAAATACACAGCAAAGTGCATATTTTCTATTTAGTCCTTTCTTCAATATTGGTTCATAAATCCTCAAGTATGAGACTGACTCTATACCTGATTTACCAGAAGGCAAAATATTGAAGATAACAAAAAAATCTGTCTACTCATTTTTATTGAATACAAAGCAAAGTATTTAATACAAGGATTATTTCACCTGAGAAGAAATTGGTTAAAGAAAGAGGCAAAGTAAAATTTCTTTGGGTCTCTTCCTGGATATAATCTCTAATGAACACAGTAAGTGTTTTTTATATTAGCTGGGATTTTGGAGTCTAATTTTGGAGCATAGAAGCGTGTCTGAGAAAACATGATCAGCTCTTGTGGGAAGGAGTGTACAAGGTGCAAAGGCACACCCTCTCCCAACCTGTGAAATCATGTCAGCACTGAGCAAACATTTATGCCCTAGAATTTCTGCAAGCATATATGTTTGTTCCAAGTGTTACACCCAGTCAAATTTTTTCCAACTAGACTGATAGTACTTTGTTAGTGGTTGTCTGTTCTTCCTGAGTTTTTCACAGTCTTCTAGTAAATCTAGGGTGTAATATTAATAGCTTTATTTTGGGAACACATTAGGCATTCTTTTGGTGGCAGGTCTTTGTAAAAACTACTTCATTCTTCTATTGATTTCACAGCAATGGTACTAACAAGAATGGCAAAAAAATGACTGTGTTACATTGAAGGATGCATGACATAGCAGGCATGGTTTTGCCAAGGACCTCAAATGGAAAGGATAAGGTGAAGAAAGTCTTTGCGAAACAAAGTGGGATGGGCCAGAGGCAGTTCTGGCCCCATTAGCCATTTGTGTTTTATGGCAAGTATTTAAATATTGGATTTTTTTCCCCGTAATGCCATAGCAAATGAACTACATGAACATCTGCCTGCTATTGAATTTGATACAACTGCCAATCAACAGCCAGTCTGACATGCGAGATTCATAGTAAAAGTAAAATTTCCATCTATTATTAAATCATATACTATAACAAAGTGTTCTAGACTTGTGCCAAGTGAGCATTTACTGGGAGAAGAGGGATGGAAGACTTGGAAAGGTAAGGATTCACCTGGGCTCATGTGGCACAGTAAGAGTCACATAGGTGACTCTAACTCTCTCCATTTCGTGCCTGTAAAAAATAGCAGCTATTTATCAGAATTTAGAAGCATAAACTCATAGTAATGCTCTTGTCACCTTTTAAAGGAATTTTTCACTTTGAAAAAGAAGTTTCTATCCTGAAGCTAGCCAGCTAACAAGTAAAACTAAGAAGTCACATTTAGGGAAAAAAACCCCAAACATATTCTGACTACTGAACATAAAACTGGCAATTTACAAGAGGGGATTTGACTCTACCTGAAACTGGCCAGTCCAGGCTGTTCTGTAAGGTCATGTTACCCAATGTGAGCTGACAGGGACAGAAACTGCAGAGCCTGGTGGCTGCAGCCATCACCTGGGAGCATGGGAGACTGGAGTGGTGTGACAAATGCACAGGTGGGGCTGCCGAAAGGAAAAAGGGTGTCACTGGTCACGGCTGGGATGTGTCAGAGGAGCTAGGGAAGGTGAGAGCAGCGACTGTACCCAGATGTAACATGACTGGCAGAGCTGATAAATGAGAGTAGCTCTGTCTCTGGGGTAAACAGCAAAATTTTTAAGTGAAAGGGAAGGTGAATGCAAACTGGGAAGTGGATTCGAGATGCCTGGGAACTGTCATTTTTCAGATTCAAAGAAGATGTAGGTCAGTGCCTCCAAAAAAGATGGAATTATTGCTTGCTGGGCACTGTTAATGCAAGGGATTCTGGGCTTTTTCTGGGTATTCACTGATTTGTTATCTCCACTCTAGCTGCTTGGGGAAAAAAAGACCTGTATTCAGGCTCCAGATTATGTACAGGAATTACTCTGTGAGGAAGTGCTGAACACATGACACGCTGCATCTGTGTGTGTGCTTTCAAAAACAATGGGTTTGTAAGCAAATTGAATTAATGTGAATTTAATGACGGCTTTTATTTGTAGCTACAGGTCATGAACTTGCACTGGATTCATATTTCTGTATAGATCTCACAGAGGTGGTGAAGTCTAAGAAAAGATAAGGGAAGGAATTAAACATTTGTGCAGAGTATCTAAACAGCAAATGCAGATCAGCTCAAACTAGTGCATATGTGTATGTGTATATGCTTGTGTGTGTATATATATATATACCTACACATATATGCATGTGTATACACATAAAGGAAGAGAACAGGCCATCAACAAAGAAATTAAGAAAAAATTATTTACAGAAAGTGGGTTCCAGACAGAAAATTAAAATAAAATAAAATAAGCCAAATCACTAAAGCAAATACCTTAAAGAAGACAGATAAAACTTCAAACCAAACCCCCCCCCCCACCTCCCAAAACTGGAAAGTTATACCATTTAATGAGCAAGGCATTATAAATTGCCATCAAGTTTGCTTCAGAAAATGTTGCCAATCATGTTGGTTCTACAAGCCACTATGCCAGCCAAGATGTCTTATTATTGTAAATAAGTATACCTTAGCTATAAATAGCCAGGTCAGTATAACTATAGCAGCACTAGGAAGAATTTACCAGTTTGGTCAGCGCAAAATAGATTGAGGACAGTAAAAAATTGTTCAGTCAAGGAGAAAGAACTGGATAGCAAAGAAAAAGTAGCAAGGAAAACCATTTAGAATTAATAAGTTGCTAATTTGCATGTAGCAAAATATTTACAAAAATACTTTGATAAGTTAATTATTAGGAATACATAATCAGAATGTGATTACTTTGATCTTGCTGAAATCAGGAGAAAAATCCAGTTGAAGTGGGGCTCCTTCCCACAGCAGCCTCATTTTTGCTCTCTGGCACCATTATTTTTAAATGTTCTATCATGAACAGAGCTGAATTTCTCAGTGTGACCCAGCAAGAGAGTCCTTTTCTGGAGGTCAGTACTCAAAGCAGTGGCCAAACACTTCTGAAGAGATGTAGACAGGTCTGAATGACCAGATTTTCATAAATGGCTCATTAACAACCTTCTCTCACAGAATCTGAATATTTCAGAAGGCTGCAAGATTTCCTGAGAAGAGGTACATCACACCTCCATGAGAGTTCCAACCCTTCTGTCTTACAAGTCAGATCACTCCTAGACCAGCCTCTGCAGCAATATTTCCTACTGTTTGTTCTGTCAGATAATTTTATCACTTGTTAAATGGGGAGAAATTCCTCCACTTATCTACTTCTAAGTGGTTTTGGTTTTTTTTTTTCTCTTGCTTCTCAAGTCCTTCTACCAAGCTATCAAGAAAGAAATTTCCCCAAGCCCAGAGGCTTTTGTTTTCCATTCTTGTATCATGATTGAAGGAGACGTGGCAGAACTGTCTCAATTCCAACACTGCATTTCTTTTTTTTTGTTTTTACACTTTCATACATGTTTATATACTTACTTGTCTGCTATGCATAATGAACACACTAGAAACATGCTTTTTGCACATTAAAAGCAAACGGTCCTGTGGATTCCTGTAAAATTACTCTATTTTTAACCAAGAGGTTCTGCTTTTGACTTTCTGCAAGACTGAAACTCAGCCCCAGGTGGGCAGCTCCTGCAAATATTAGACTGAAGACAGAGATGAACAAAATGGAAGATGGCAATTATTTTGCCCCATGCCAAAACATAAAATGACTTCGAGGTCAAAGATGACCTAGCTAAAAACACAAGTTCCCGAGTGGGGTCTGGGACAGTGAGGACTTTCAGGTGCGGAATAGCGAACCTGGGAACACGGACTGTGCGGACAGTGGCCTCCCGCCGCCAGCGTCTCTATGTGTTTTCTGGTTCTTTTAAAGATAAAAGTCCTCGGGGTACAGGCAAGAGAAAGCAGGTATTTTCAGATGGAAAATAAGGTTATTACAGAGCATTTCGTCCGCTTGAATCCACAGCTCTGACGTGGGCAGACGGCCCGAGCAGCACGACCGACCTCCGCCGCACGCCTCACGGGGCGATCCCGCGGGCCGCCCCCGGGGCCGCGCCTCCTTCGCCGCCGGGGTGGGATCGCGGCTCTGCCCTCCCCAGGGCAGGGCCGGCGGCTCCGCTCCCGGAGCGGAGTGGGCGCAGCGCCGGGGCGATGCCGGCGGTGCGGCTGCGGCTCCTGGCCGGCTGCCGCCTCCTCCTCCTCCTGCTGCTGCTGCTGCTGCTGGGCGGCCGCGGCGCCGCCGCTCTGGGCCGGGACGCGGTGCCTTCCCTGCGGAGTGAGTGACGCCTCGGGGTGGCCCTGGGGAGGGAGCGGCGCGGCGGGCGGGGTCCCAGCGCAGCCCTTCGCCCCGCCGAGCGCTCCGGGAGCAGGGGCGGGCACGGGAGAGGAGCCCGCGGAGCTGCCGCGCTGGCTCTGCTTCGCGTCCTCGCTGCTTCTTGCTCCGCTGCTCTTTGCGGTCCTCCGTGCACCCGGAGAGAATGGGGATAGGGTTTTTTTCTCATTTCCAGTAAATCCCAGTTACTTTCTTTATTATCACATAAGCAGTTCTCACTGCTTTTTTGGAGGGAAGGAAATGGGAGGTAAGGAGGAAGGAAATGAAGCTATCTTGTTCGCCTAGTTTTGTTACAGCCGTTTATTCCCGATTAGCTGTGTTGAGCCCAAGTAAACAGGAACTTGGAGGTACTGGTCAGCAATTAGCTCTTCATCTGGGGCTGCACATCAGCTCCAGGCTTCTTTTCTGGAAACATGTTTCTTGTCACCTTGTCCTTGTGTGGAGGGGCCTGGATGTAGAGAAGTGGATCTATTCTAAAGACTACACCCCTTCAGTTTCTAAAGCATGGACTATCTCCTTTCCTCTTTGGGTCCTCTTTGGGTCCTCTGCCGCCACAGAACTCCCTTGCAGCTCTTCAGCTGCAGAACTTTGGGCACAGACCTCTCCCTGACACCAGCTTTGTAACAAAACCCATCCATGTGAGCAGCTGTAAAATGAATGGCGTAGCTTTGTAAACTGAGAGGAGGTGAACCTGGAGGCATTCCCAGCCTTGATGTTGCTTCAGTTGTCTCATTGCCCTACTTGAAGACAGAGCTGAGCTGGAGCTCATGGAGCTGTCACTGAGCCTGCCATCCCTCATGTCTTAGTTCTGCAGCGAGCTGGCTGTTTCCTGGCAGTCTTCAGGCCAGCACAGCTCTCTTGCCAATTGCATTTTGTGTGTGGGGAATGGAAACCGCATTTGGAAGGGGGCTCAAGAATTATGAGCTGTTCTTGGCACAAACCGACCCAGAATGAAAAAGGGACGTTATTCACAGAGATCATCCAGATGGGTTATTTGTGTACACTGGGAAAGAACCTTATCTTTTCTCACCACTCATTGCAACTCTTAAGAGCCTTACAGATAAAAGCTTTCAAAGGTTGAGAATACTTCACCTCTGGGTTGTGGTTTTGCTCCCCCCCGCTACCCCAGGTTAGGGACTGTGCTGTGGATGTAGATTAACTTTGTCAAGCTCACAAGCTACGTGTGAATCCCAGTGTCCTGGTGAATTAACCTCATTAATCAGTGTTTACTAGTGCTTATATCCCAATGTTTAGTTATCTAACAAATTAACAGTGCATTTTCTGGTCAGCAAAGATAAGACTGCTGTGGAAAAGACATAGCCTTAGCAAGAGAGGCAGAAACTCTTTCTGGTCATGTAGATAGAGACACCTGTGTTGCCCATGGAGGACTGGGTTGGATAAGAAGGGTGAAACCAGTACAGACTGCAAAACTTCATGGAAAACTCAGAGGGCAAATCTGGGTATCTTTCAGTGTCGGATGGGTATTCAGTGAGCTCAAACACCTGACAGCTGTAAGAGTTACCATGGGTCAAAGGAAACTTGCTCACCCCTAAATGGTTAAGGAGTTAATGTAGGACAGCTGCCAAGTGCTTGAAAGACACAATTTCTTCTATCAGGCTGGTTTTCACCTGCTGCCAGTCATACGGGCTTGCTCCTGCAGCATCAGACGGCCAGTCTCTATTGCCATGGGGGAAACAGCCACTGTTAGCAGTGTCACCTCTCTGAGAGTCATAATGGGTTCTATGCAGGATCTGTAAGCAAAAACCTCTCCATAATCCATATCCTCTCATTTCTGCTTGCTGTATGCACATTATATTGTTGAGCTGATCTCCTTGTGCCTGTTACCAGCATGGTCACTGTGCTGCTTGAAACATCTTCCCTTTTTAGGGCCACACCTAAGCTCTATGCACAAAAGCATCTGGGTGGACCTCTGCATCTCTTATTTTATTTCTGGGCTATGTCGATTTGAGAGGAATTTCTTATTATCATAATTAGTGCTTCAGTATGCTAGGTGTAGTGAATTACTGAAACTTGAAAGTATGCATGGCAGAAATTATCACAGTAAAATTTGAAGGCAAAATGGAAGTGCTGCTGAGGTTCTCAACACATAATCTCCTGAGGCATGAAATAAATATCTCACATATAATGTGGGCAGAACTCCTTGTGTTATTTATCATGGTGGATTTCTGAGTGAATCAAATAGCTGAGCTGTTACAGGCTTACATTTTGCTGATTTCCAGTCCCTCAGCTGCCCTCTTTCTTTTCAGTCTATATGATCAGTTAAACTTCTGCTCTCAAGACATTAAACAGCTGACTTTTTTTCACATACTTATAACATGATGTCACATATTTCAGTGAATTTCTATGTGACTCCAAAAAATGTGGGATGTCAGGCTATCCCCACAACATCTGCTCTTGCGGGGGGTAGTCACAGATGGTTGAACAATATGTATCGAATAGGAAAGACATACTTAAACCCTTGGCCACCAGTTCTAACAGTATAGATAAATCCTGCTATTTCTGTGTCCTATTGATAGTGCAACTTATTTTCTTTCTTTCTCTGTAGTTGCAGAGTAAAGAATGAATATGGCAACATCAGTCTTAAAATATTTAGCTTTTACTTTAATTGCACTCCCCAATCTAAATTGGGAAATATTTTGCAGTATACAGCATGACTTCTGGTATTATTTCAACCTTTGCTCCGTTACTGTGACCTTTACTCTGTCTTGGTGACCAGTGGCTTTTTTCTTTAAACATGATTGATTGTTCTGGGCACCTCTTGTTTTTGTTTGGGGTTATTTTTGGCTATCCAACTTGAGAAATATTACCTGGTTTTGTTTTTGTGAGCTTGCAAGTAGTCCACACGTTTAGGAAAATCAGCTGGCAGTAATTTAGACCAGTACTCCTTAGGTTTTTGGAGTGTCAGTATTCTGATGGATATTTTCAGTTTTCTTCCTAAATAGTAATTAAAATGTTTGTCTTTTAATACTGTTTAATCAATTGCAGTATTCTACAGACTGAAAGTTTGCTGGGTTTTCTTCCCCCTACAGACAAAGGGATATTTATTATCCAGAGTGAAAATTCCAGCTTGTGCATTAAAGTGGACAGAGATGGCCTTGTTCTGGAAGACTGCAGTCAGCTCTCAGAAAAGATGTTATGGAAGTGGGTGTCCAACCGTCGTCTTTTCAACATAGGCAGCAGTACCTGTCTGGGGCTGAACGTCAGCAAGCCAGAGCAGCCACTAACTATGCTTGAATGTGATTCAACTCAATACTCATTATGGTGGAACTGTGATGGAAAAGCATTGGTTGGTGTATCAGAGTACAAATTAGCAGTTGAAGACAGTAAACATATTGTGGCAAAAAAAAAATCTACTTGTCAATGGAAACAGTATATGTCCTACGATGAAGACCTTTGTGAACACCCATTTCAAGGTAAGAATAAAATTTTGTCAAAGAAGCATAGACAGGAAAAGAAATTTCAGAAATTCTGTTGGAGGATGGTCAGGTGCTTATGACCCCTTCCAGTCTCTATTGTGGTTTGGGACTCAAAGTCTGTGGGGTTTTTTATGTGCAGTGGTTGAGATGAGCATACCACACAACTGATATTCTTTTGTTAAGTTGAGCCCCAAACCCACCAGTATCCTTGCAAACCAGGAAATGCTCGTTTCAAGTCACCTGTAAAATTAAAAGGGTTACTAAGGATTTGCTGTTGCCTGTCCTGCAGCTTCCGTTATCAGATAAACCCAGAGAGATAAGAAAGGATTTGGAGTTCCTGTCACTGAAAATCAGTCTGTAATTGCAGTGTGCATGGACCAATGTCTGCAACGTTCACCACCTGGACTCTGAACATGCCAAACTTTGAAACAGAGATCAGAATTGTGATAAATCCTGCTATACAGCTAGTGAAGGTGTAGGAATGTACATCAAGATCCAGGTCTGCAGACCTGAACAGTTTTCCAGGTTTAAGGACTAAGATAAGCCCACTGACTTCAAACAGCAACAGACAGCCTGTACCTTTACCCCTTCCTCAGCATTTCTGGAGAGGGAAAGACTTGATGTTTGCACACTGTCTCAGACTGAAGTTGTTGATTTTCACCACTTGAACTGGGTGTTTGGCATTGAGATCTGGTCTTAGTGGTTTCCACTGTAGGTGTAGCTCAGCCTCTGCCCTCACCAAACTTCTTCTTTGGGACCTGTGATAACTGGGAAAGTACTGCAGTGCCCAGCCTCTTTATTAAAACCTAATGGAATTTATGCTTAAGACCAGACAGAAAATATTTAAATCCATGAAAAGTTGTACACATTTGCCATGTACACATAGTGAGATGAAAGTAGACCTGTTTTAGCCCAATTACTGCAACATCTCAGAGAGGTGAGGAGAGGATCCGCATTAGGCAGGCACTTCTAGCCTAGTTTCAGGACCAAAGTATTTAATCGTGTTGGCAAAATCTCTTTCACTTTCAGGTTCTGTTTTCCACCTTCTACCACAACTCCTGCACATACAAAGGCAAACAAGTCTGTTAGTCCACCAAGCAAGGGGTGTGAGGGATATCTACCTTCAAAGAAAAAAAAAAAATTAAATAGATGTAACTGTGGTAAGAGGTCTGTAGCAATTGAATTTGGTTTCTTGCCAGGACTGGCAGCATGGTGGCAGGAAGACGGAAAAGCAACCTTGATTTATTTTTTGACGTGTTCCTTGTATTTTCTGTTTGTTCACATCAAAAGGGGATTTACAAAGTGTAAACTGCTCTTTTATATGTGCACAGTCAGCCATTTACTCTAGAAACCTCTAGGAACCTGGCAGTATGTATTGATTCTGTAGTTGAAGGACTTTGGTCTTAAAGCTATCAATGTAGAATCTTTGATAAACAATTTCATTCAAAGAGTAATTGTGGAAGCTCTGAGGTTTAAGAGATGCTGACTGAGATAAAGCTTTTACAGCTTTCAGTTGCACTGGATTCTGTCTATATTTTGGTCATCGAAGTACAATAGGAAAATATTTAAATATTTTGTAAGGCATTGACTGTGGTAACAGATGTATGGAGTGTCAATTCTTTAGCTGTTCTTTAGCTATCTGTTATTCTCCATGGGATAAAAACTTGTTTTTAGAAGTCTATTTAATATTCCTTTGTCTTGTACATTTCCTTTCCCAAAGAATGACAAAGATAGTGGAAAACATGTTAAAAATCCATTTTACAAAGAGTAGGAGAAGCAGGGGAGTAATGTTAAATTACTTGTCTGTCATAATAAATAAGTAGGATTTCCATCTGAGTGTGTACTGATTTTACTAACTGTTGTTTTATGTGGTTGTTCTGAAATGTAAATGCAGACTTTGTGTTAATTGATCAGATTTTGGGGGTTGTGGTTTTGTTTGGGATATTTTTTTCTGAATGGAGTAAGTTAAAAGAATATGCCTTGTGGTGAAAAAATTAATAAGTTAATAAGTTATTATGTCCATATTCTATTTACTGTACTCACACCTGTAATGCCATGTTATCAATTATAAATTAAAATCTGAAAGTTACTTTAGACATTTTTTTTAATTATTGCTGCTAAATATAGGAATAATGATATATGGAGGCAATTTTGTTGTTGTTGTTGTTGTTGTTGTCTGCATTCTTTTAATCTCTGCATTTCTTTCCAGAAACATACACCTTGCTGGGAAATTCTTTTGGTTTTCCATGCGCTTTTCCATTTAAATATAACAGCAAGTGGTATTATGAGTGTACTAAAGATGGAAAGGAATCTGAGTGGTGTGCCACAACAACTCACTATGAGCAAGATGAAAAATGGGGGTTTTGCCCAAATGCTGGTAAGATGTTGCTTGTCTTCTCTCTCCCCCCTCCAAGAGTTTGTTCTTTATTAGTAATACTAGGACACAGTCTGGATTTGGATTACTTCCCTTCTGTTAGAAAGGAATGTCTTTTTAAAAAGCACAAAGGAAGACTTCAGCAAATTTGTTATAGTTTATCCTGTTTGACCTTTGAGACTCAAGTCCTCATCGCAACAGCAAAACTACGGGGGGTAGCAGAAGGACCTTATTCTTCTTATTCCCATTGACCCTACCCTGCAGCCAGACTCCTCTGTGTCCTAGTGATACACAGGCAGCTTTTGGAACACATAATGTAAGGGTTGCTCTTGAAAGGTCACGTTCTGCTTTTGACTGTATTGCATCTTGCACATTCCTTTTCTTCTGTGCACTGCTTGGATGTGTCTGGGGCCTAAAATACTGAACAGCAATAGCTTTAAAAATACTTGCTACTGAAAAGATTTTGGATGTATAATCTTTGTGGATATTCCAGCTTCTTGTGTAAATAAGCAAAATAGTGTCTTCTAGACTATCAGTAGAAGTGGTTTGGAAAAGCCTTTTCTGCTCAAGTTACATTTCAGATCTCTGTTCCAAAGCATCTTAAAACAGCTGTAAATGTGTCTTTGTAGTGGGTATTCCTGGGCAGTCATTAAAATAGATGGTATTTGCAGCCTTTCTTATCCTTTTTAATTATAGTCGTTTATTCTCTTGAGTTCAAGGTCCAGGGAGATCCAATGAGTGTTGCTCCACAAGCTGGGTGAGGTGTTCACAGTTTGAATATTTCAACGTTCAGCTTTAGAAGCTAATGATTAGCCAGAATAAATTAAAATGTAGCTGTGTTGGCTACATGAGAGTTGTGAAAATCACCACCAGCTGCAGATCAGCTCCAAAGTGTTCATCAACCATATGAAATGTGGAGCAACATTTTATTTCATTACTGCCCTGTTTCCCTATGTGCATTAACAAAGGAACAGGAAAGGCAATCATAATCATGCTTCCGTTGGGATACTGCTGTCATTAATCAATTAAATTGTTCAAGGTGTTGTGTTTCTGGTTGGTTTGGAGTCTTGGGCAGTTGGTGATGAGTCTGTTTTTGAGTAGAGAGTGGCTGTGACATCTTTTGGAAGAAGAACCCCGACACACACATCTGCTACCAGTTCAACCTCGCGTCCGTGCTGAGCTGGCGTGAGGCTCGGGCTGCCTGTCAGCTGCAAGGAGGGGACCTGCTCAGTGTCACTGACCCCGAAGAGCAGAACTACATAAGTAACTTAAGCAGTGAGTAGACATTTCTCTGGGCACCTTGTAGTTAGAATTCCTCCTTCTGAGCAAAGGGGTAAGCTTTGGAGCCTAATACCCTGTGTGATGTCTCACCCATTGCTGCTTGTGTCGTGTAACACACCTCAGTAGAGCTATTTGAAAGAACAAGGGTGTAGGTAAGTTCCCACCTTAATAAACTGAAGTGCAGAAGTGGTGGTATGTGTTACGTGGGGGTGTCATTTTCCCAATTCTCCCTCCTCACGGAGATTTCCATTCGTCCTGCAGTTGTCGTTAGGGAGTGTGTTTACTTTGGAGAATTATACATGTGTTTGCCTTCTCTATAGTGTACCTCGGTGTCCCTTTCTCCTGCTAAGTTTCCTTTGTAAATGGACTTCACCAAATGGGAATGACAGGATCATTTCTACAGGCTTTAAGTAAATGTCCTGTATGAAAAAAATGCCAGCTCTGTAAGTGGATGTTACTCATTCTCTGATAAGCAGTTTGCTTTTCCACTTGGAGCAAATGTCTCAGACAAAATGTGCAGAGCCTTCTGAAATCAGGGCTTTCATGGGTATTAGTACAAGTGGAGAAAATCAAGTAGGAATGGGTGGTGGAGCTCTGATGCGAATGTTGCCTGAGATTTCTTGTCCATTGCTTCCCACTATTGCTGCTTTTCAATTGAAGGATATAAGCTAACAGGAAGTTTTAAAAACTATTTCATTAGCTTTTGATATGTCTGCAAGGCTATAAAGGTTTGTGAAAGTTGTTTGGTTTATGAAAAGCTGAAACAGGCTAGTGTTTATATAAGCAGGCTAGCATTTATGTAGCTGCTTGTTCTAGATTTAACTTCTAAGGTCAGCAACAATTTGTGCAGGAAAGGTTTGTGGAATAAGTAGCTTTTGAAGGATTTCATGTTTCTGAGTTTATTCCTTTTCATCTCTGTGTTGATTAACAAAGTAACTGACTTCTAAAGGCAGAAAAAAATGCCAACCAGCCAGAACTTTCTGGAGACTGCCTTGAAATTTTGTTTTACTCCAGTTTTAACAAGTCAGGACTGCCGGTCTATGCCTGTAGATATTTTAAAACTTGGGGAAAGCATGCAGTATTACTTTGTTTATTTTTTTCTGTTTCAGGACAGTTAAATTCCACAGACATCGTGCTGTGGATGGGCCTGAATCGCCTGGATGACGACGCTGGCTGGCAGTGGTCAGATGGAGCACCACTCATGTTTGTGAACTGGAGAGCAAGTACTTGATGTTCCTCTTGCATATGTTATAGCAGCATAATTAGATGCTCTCTATAACTACAGCTTGATACAATACTGCTGTTCCTACAGCTATGTTTGAAAGTTGAATTAAGTGAATGAGTGCACTTTTTTTTTTTGTAGAAATATTCATTCATATTCATGAACTGAAAGCCCTTCTAGGGATATAACATCAAGTGAGATCGATCTGTTCAAAGCATTAATGGTCTAGTCCTTTTGTCATTTACTTTTAAAGATGTTTTTAAAGTTCCAGTTGCATATTTAAAAACTTTCGTGGAGGAAAGGAGTTTCAATTTGTTTATGTTAACAAGCTGTAATTATCATTAGCACGCTAACACGAGGTTTTTGACTTGGTTTGCTACATTTTGAAGTCTGTTCACCAGGCTTGTTTACAGCCTCTCATCTGAGAGCAGCAGCCAAGGAGGCATTGCCACACATGTAATTCATGGTAAATGTTCAACTGTCCATAGTACTGCTATAATATTACTAGAAGTTTGGGTGTGCAGGGATGTGTGTACATTAATTCAAGAAGTTGCAGAGAACCTTACAACACAATTTTGCAACTAAGAACTGATTTTTTGTAATTTTGTGCTTCTCAAAAATGTGTTTGCAGATGTCTCTGATAACCGTTTTAAAGAAAATCATTGTGCAGTGATTAATCCAAGATTGAAGTATGGCTGGAACAGTTATCTATGTGAATCTGGATTGCCTTTTGTATGCAAAAAATATTTAAATAAGACAGAGAATGAAACGCTGGGTAAGTAACATTTCTTCTGTTTAAATTCAGCCTTTGAAAACATGTTGAGAATCTTAGAACAAACTATTTTAATACAAATAGCGTTTATTTGATTCCTTGCACCATCAGGTTGCTCATTTGCTTTTATATTATACAATAAGAGCCACATTTATGAGTTGCAAAATAGGTTTTCAGTGTGACTGAAATTCACCAGTGGCACACAGAGAAGAAAACTGTATAAATGTAGCACGAAATTTGCAGGGGTTTTTATGATGTGATGTACTTTTGATATACCAAAAAGTATTGTACATATACTTCAAGTGTTTATACTATAAGTATAGGATATATAGTGCATTAAAAACAGAATTTAGTTTATTCTAACATAAACTTTTGGTTTTGTAAGAGCTACGTACCTGGGTTCAGCTCCTTCCTAGTGACTTAAAAAAAACTTTAGCAGCTTGTTTCAAGTAATAACGAAAGACAATCCAAACTTTCTGTAGGTAATGCATCTGAAGAAGCTTTATTTGTCTTTGGACCAGATTCAGCGGTAATAAGGAAGATAAACTGTGTTTTAAACTGAATTAGTATTTGCACTAGTTCAGCAGCCCAAACAGTTCAATCATCAAATAAAGCGGAAGAAATTTCAGTTTGCTTGGTAGGTGATGATCCATAAGAGCAGGTGTTTTGGCCTCCTTAAGTCATCTTGGAAAACGCTGTTTTCAGCATTTGAAAGTTAAAAAAAATAATCTCTGAATGTGTTATGAACGTAGCATAGCCTTGGCGATTCTGTCTAATGTACATAAACTTTGTGTGCTCATTTAAAGATACGTGGAAGTACTATGCCACTCGTTGTGACGCTGGTTGGTACCCACACAATCGCAACTGCTACAGACTTCATAAAGAGGAGAAGAGCTGGAATGATGCCTCTCTCTCGTGCCAAAGTGAAAATAGCAGGCTCATTAGTATATCCTCCATGGCAGATGAAGAGCTGCTCCTTAACTTGCTTGAAGGTGGTGAGTTTGGGGAGTTTGTGTGCGGGTGTCTCTTCAAGTGTTTTGTGGTGCTCTTTTGTGCAGCTCTTTAACATTGTTCCCCTCTAAGCACCGTATACATGGCACAGCCAGATGATGTTTGCAAAAAAAGAAATCATGTTGTGTGCCCATTCTAGGAGTCTTAAAATGCATAGAGTCACCTTTTTCAATAACAGTTCTTAAAATCAAGATACAACTCCACAAAGCAAACACAGTGAGGCCATAGTAAACATGCTAGCTTTTGTCCTTTCCTGTTCTTGCCTGGTTCCTTGCAAACTCTTGCAAAATATTCAGCCATCAGCCTTATACTAGAGTTGTGCTTAGTAGCAAAACCAATTCAGTGTGTCTTTTGCTTGCAAGCTGGCCTGATCCACGCTGCAAAATTGCTGCTGTTACTATGAGGGCAGAGTCCCCTTTGATGTCAGCAGGGCGTATCAAAGCGCTTCTGCTAGTTCACATTGTCCTAAGAGGTAGCATAACTACACAAGGAACTTAATGAACAAAAACTCTTTGATGCAGCAGTGCCAATACTTTTGTTGTCAAAACAGCAGCAAAGAAAAGTGAATATTTTCTGCCTGATACTGACATCAGTGTGCTGGCAGAGCTGCACAGTTTGGTTGTGAGATTTTCTCACAGAGCTGGGGCCCAATGTCATGTGGAGATTAGGAGATTAACCTCCACCATCTTCTTCACCTCTATTGAGGCCCTCCATAGATTATAAATTTGCAGGGATGCTGTAATGGATAAAACTGGATTTCTCAACTTTTATACAGGTTCAGTCTGCTGCTTCTCTCCTGCCAGCTTCAGGCTTCTCTTCAGGAGAAGGGTTTTCATGCCTGAAAGCCTGAGTGCTTTTTCTCCTGTAGTAGCTGGTCAAGTAACCCTTTGCATCAAAATGTGAGCCTTGTCTCTCCTATATCTGTCAGATGCTGGCTACAATTGTGCTGTCACTGGACCTTACAGCACTCAGAGAAACCTAAAGCTGAGTGTGCCATGGAAAATTAAATGAAGAAATATTTCATTTCCATGTCAGTTTTTCTGCCCCATGCACTTCAAGAAAGTGCATATGTTCTTAATATGTATTTTTTAGGATTTTAAAGCATATTATCATGTATGTTGCTTCTATTTTTGAAATTATTTATTTTCAAGACCAGTAGAACATAGTCTGATCAGTAAAGTTTCCTAAAGTTTATGTCTTCTATTTTTTCCTGAAAGAAAGACATTCCAATGAAAATCCCATGAATAATTTTTAATGGTGGCATCATGTTAAAGGAAAATCAGGCTTTATCACTTCACCATTAAAATCTGGACTCACTTATTCTCTTACAGAAAATGTAACAGAGACATGGATTGGATTATACAGTAATAACACCCCTGCTGTTTTTGAGTGGTCAGATAGCACCCCAGTAAAATTCTCTAGCTGGCACAGACAAGAACCTAACACCTTTCAAAGAACAGGACAACTCTGTGTTTCAGCACAAGGACCTGTAAGTTTTCTTTTTAAAAGAATTAGGTACTTTTGTTTTAGCTCATAATAATTTCCTTTCTTACTGTGCGTACCTTTTTAAACCTTGACCTGGAGTGTGACTTTGTTTTTAGATTCCTGACCTATTCATGTTATGGTAAATGCAGTGCAGCCTTTAGAAACCAATGCATTCCGCAGTGCTGATGCACAGAAAATTAATCACAGATTTTGAGCTTACGTTCAATAAAAAATACTACATCTATAAAGCCTGCGAAGTGGAAGAGAACAAGTATGAGTGGGTATTTTGATAAAGTAATTTAAAATCCAAGTAGTGTGTATCATAATTTATGATGCATAAGTTCTGGTCTTGAAAGTTTAAAATTCATGTTTTGAAAAACTTTCGGCTGTGCCTGTATTATCTTTGTGCAAATATCTATAAATTTATAGACTATCACGGTAGTCAAGGTCTACATGAAAGTATAGAAGCAGGAGATTGATACCAGATGAGTCAGGGGTTGTAAAACAGGGAGTAATGTTAAAACAACACTGTCCTGTCTTGTTGGTACTCATGGCACTGTCAATTCTTTTGTAATGCGATCATGCATTTACTTAACTTTTGCAATTAACAGTACTTAAACTCGCTAATACATGACTTGCATAAATAGCACTATAATTTTTAATTTTTTGTTTTGCAAAGTATGTTTTGTCTGAGTGTGAAAACAGTATCAAGAAGAGTTTCTGTTGTCTCTGCAGTAGTGGGTCCAGGTAGCAGTCTTTAACTCAGGGGAAAGCCAAGACAATTAAAATGACTGGGAGAAGTGTGTTCCTATTGGAAGCAGAAAACAGGACTTTGGAGCAGTTAGGGGTTTTAGATTCCAAAGTAGTATTTTACTCAGTTTGCAAGTGTAAACAAACAAATGAAAATGTATAATACAAGGGAAAAGGAGGTTCAAGATAAATTTTTTCAAGCATTATTTTTGATACACGTCCAGTATGTACAGATGTGTGAAAATTATATGATACAAAGTTTGTAATATCTTGAATAAGGACTGTTCAAATATCTTAGAAAGAACTGTAATAGCCAGAAAGAAAAGTGCTCTGGCATGGCCGTGGTGTTAGTTAATTAAGATACTTTCCGTCCTGAAGACTGATCCAAAGAGACAAACCCGTTTGCATGATTGATTTGAGATGTCCTGCTGACAGTGTTGGTAGAAATAAATGGCCCATCTAAGGATAAGTAAATGGAGTGAGAAAAATTACTTTTTTTTTTAGTGAAGAGATAAAAGAGGAAGAGAGAGAGTGATCTAATATTTGTATAGATATGCATGAGAGTATGGGTATATATGCAATATACTCTCTTTTATTCCTTAGGAGGGACATTGGAGGATTAAAAATTGTGAAGACAAGTCTTTCTATATCTGCAAGAAAGCAGGGGAATTTAATAGTGTTTCTCCTGAACTGGAATCAAGTTGTCCAGAGGTAAGTGGGTTTGTGGTTGTTTTAGAGCTATACTAATGACATAGAATTATGTAGGTAACCCATAAATATAGCTACAGAACATATGGATGCAAATAAAGAGATAATTTTAGTTTTTCATATTAAAGACATGCATGTTTTGCTTGGAAAAATCTCATAGTTTGCTTTAAAAGTATGGTAAACTAAATTTTAATGTAAGATTTAAAGCCTTCACAAGATGCCTTTCATGGCTTGTTGTTTCATCAGTGATTGTGACCCAAGTTCCTATTTTTTTCTAGATCAAAAGTGAAGCCCTTTTTTCCACCATCTGTGCAAATAATGGCTGTTATATGATGCCTTGTCCCACACATGGTTTTCATACATTGAAGTGGAATGTCAGGGTGAAAAACAATCAGTTTCATTGACACAGAGGGTGAACTCTTCCACTCATACATTACAATTCCATTTGCTTTCAAACACAAATGAGGAGGAGCACAGCTATCTAACTAGGATATTGGATTATATTTTCAGGCATTTAGGGTCTGCATTCTTGTAGTAAAAGGAAGCGTGTTAAAGTATGACTTTATTTGCTATCAGTTCCTTTTTGCAGTGTGGAAAGAGGAAACTTGTTGAATTTCTGTTATATTCAAAACTGTGGAGGAAAGAATCCCTCTTTTGTAAGCTGCTTTATTATTTAGCTCATTGTCTTCCTTTTTTAAATTTCCTGTCTTGCTTCTTGAGAAATGAAGAAACCCAACGAGTTCAGTTGATTTATAAGAAGGTTGAAGCTGAACTGTTCAGAGTCAGATGCAGTCTTTCCCCAGATGTAGAGTGTCCAGATTCAGGGGTTTTGTCATACCATTATGGACATTACTACTTGATTCCAGCTTAACATTTCCAAAGTTTAGGGTAACTGCATTTATTTCATTTGGACCAATGTATTTTGTCACCCAAGGATTTTCTGTGTTATTAGTGTAAGAAAGGTTGGTCACAGTCCTGACTGGGTAAAAAATGTGCAGAGCATCGAAGTTTCCTTGACAAGTTGTAGTCAGCAGTTTGACAGCACTTCAACTTCTTCTCAATCCTGTGCCCCACAAGATTGAGTCTTAAGGTATTAAACCACTGGTCATAAGTATTTTGATCCACTCTGGCAACTTCTACTCAGGATAAATTTCTGCTTGGTGTTTCGCACCCTGTAAAAACATTTGCTGAACCCTCTTACAGACCCTTGGCTTTGATCCTTTTCTTTCTAATGTGAAAAAAGTTACATTCAGTTAATCAAAAGACTGAGAGAGTGTATGATCTCTTTATTCTCTTGCTTATTTAAAACATTTAATCATAAGACTGAGCAGGTATGCTGCATGAACTCACACCAGCAGAACTTACACCAGTCCAGGTGGTGTCCTTTGGACACCCAGGATTGAATAGTTTGAAATAAAAGACTAATGATGAGATGAAATGAGGCAGGCTGAACACTGACAGTGTTCTGGCTCATCTGATATCCGCACTTTCAGTGACCTTGAGGGTAACTTCTCTTCAACCATTGGTAGGAAAGAAAAGATCTATGGGAAAGCTAGGGATCATCAGACAAGGTGCAAAAGGGGGACAAGTTTTTAACAATTATACAATAATTAATAATCTATAAAATAATGTTCATTTCTTTTAAGGGATGGGAAAGACATGGTGGATATTGTTACAAAATCGACAGTACCCCTCGAAGTTTTGAACATGCTTCCAGTGGTTATTTCTGCCCATCTGCACTTGTATCAGTTACAAACAGGTAGTTAATCCTATTAGACAGTGTGAAGATACCTCTAACAAGAGCTATTCTAATTTTATAAAGTGTTGCATGGCAAAAGACATTACCATTGTGAAATAATATTTGCTTGACAGATGAGCATAATTACTAACATCAGCTAAAATCAAAGGTGTGCTTGTCCTTACTTTTTAATTGAAAATAAATTTAGTAAAAAGCAACTGTTAGGCTTATAAACACTTGTAGCAATGTGCACACATGGGCATGCAGAAATTGAAAGAAAATGCTTTCTGCAGGGATATGTAACATCTTTAAGAAACTATTGGTGTACTTGGAAGATGTACTGAAAAATGAAAATATACTTATTCTCATAGTGAACAAATATAAAAATTTAATCCGAATCATATAATGTTTTATAAATGTTTCTATTTTTGTATTCATTTTATGTGATTTCTCAGCAAATAGGGTAAGAGTAAATGTTTGAAAGCATATGTTGCTGTTTTCTCATGTCTTGTTCTTATTTGCCTCTATTCCAGCTTTAGCAAGAGCTTTCTCCTCTGTAGATGTCCAGATGCCTGGGTTTTCTCTGCTCTCTTTGTTATTTACATCTTTATGTTGGCTTTCCATTAAAGTTTGATAAATTACATAGATATTCTAACTGCTACATATTTATTGTTAAAACAAACAAACAAAAACAAAAAACCTGAACAACAGAAAAATCCACAAACACCATAAATATAAGGAGGAAATGTCTGCTCTCTTAGACCAGGGGAAGTAATCCCCAGCAATCAGATCAACACTAGGTAGGTATTTTAGGAAAACCCTGGCTACCCTACATAAGGATTTACATCTATGGGAATTTGCCCTGCCCAGTGGTTTCAGGATTGTGCATGGGGCGTGCTGCAGTGTGACAGAAATCCTTTCTGCGGGAATAAAGGACAAATTCTTGCAGCTGAGTATTGGCAGCTCAAATGCGGCAGGGAGCTGAGGGCATGCTGCGCATCACTAGAATCATGTCTTCTGTCACTTTCTGCATATTTGTATTTTTATTTTTTTCACTTCTCGGTGTAGCTATCGCTCATTATGATGTTAATTCCCAGTTCCAGTTAGCAGCAGTAGCAAGGAGTAGCAAAAGCATGTTAGTTTAGTGGTTTTGTTAAATTACTGCTGAGGTTTGTTGTTCTGTTGTGAAAACTACAAAACCTTTTCAGTTATTGATCCTAAAATGTTGATTAGATAGGAAGTTGTAAAGGAAGGAGGGTAGACATAAAAAGAGAACATGCAGGGGAAATGAAAATTAAATACAAGTCCTGAGTCACTCACAGTGTTTCAGATACATTCAGATACATTAATGTCATCCTTATATTTAGCCATTCTTTTCAGAGTTTGTGAAACCAGAAAGTTGAATGAGTCTTCGTCAAAGTGGGAAACTTCTTTGCTGTATAATTTTTATAGTCAGCTGATTAAATGTGCTCATAAATGGAAGCATTTTTGTATAATCTTAGATCAATAATATCAGAACTCATTGCATTTAAGTGAAAATTGGATTACTGTGCAGAGCAGTTATAACTTGCAAAAAGGTGTATATCTTTCACATAACTTCAGTGAAGAAATGAAAGAGGAAAAAAGTGATTCTTTGTAGTCAGTTTAGCTGGTGCTTTGAGTCCTTCAGATCTGGTTTGTTAGTGCTGGTTTGTGTGTCTGCTGGTTTCAGTAGGACACTTCTGTGCTGAGATTTTTCTTCTCTTTTTTCTGGAGACTCTTCAGACTCCACTAACTTTTTTCCCTTCATGAAAGGATTTTCTTGGTTTTATTTGTGCATCATTAATAACATTCTATCTTTCCATCTGGTGATTCAAGCATTGAGGTTATAAGATCTGATTCTAGTGTTTCTTTTATATGCTCAAGTGCTGAAAAAAATAGGGAAAAATTGTGGCTTGTTCTACAGCCTTGTGCCTCAGGACCTCCACAGCATTCTGTAAAGAAAATTAAGTACCTCTGTTATATTCTTCTCTTCTGAGATAACTTAAGTAATGTCACAAGAGCTATTCACTGAAGTACTGATTTACCTATTTTATTCTAAAAACTTTATCTTGATTATTTTATTAAGGTTTGAACAAGCTTTTATCAACAGTATGATCCTCAGCATGGCAAAATCTGAGAGAACTTATTTTTGGATAGGATTGCAAGACCTTAACAACACAGGAGAATACTTTTGGCTAAGTCCAGCAGGAAGGAATCACTCCGTGAGCTACACAAACTGGAACAAGTACCAGCCACGTGAGTAGCATGCTGGTAAAAAAGCACTGGCTCGGAAATGGAAACTGGGGAATGTGGCACCAATGGCTTAGCAGGGACTGAAGAGTCAAGTCCTCTCCTCCCTGCCTGGCCAAGAGAGCAGAGAGGTAAATTTACATCTGCTCTTGGCTCCATAACCTGAAGTTGCCCACAGTTGGACCCTCCTTACAGACACAGCTAATCCCTGAAATTCTTCTTTTCCTATGAAATTATTTTCAAGCATTCCTTTATGAACTATCATACATTTGTTGTATACATTGTATTTTAAAAAAAGTCAAAAACCAAAGTTGATGTTTTCCATCCATTTCTTTATGAAATTTTCCTGAGGCTCCCAGCAAAAGGACCTAGAAAAGTCATGAATTTTATTCAGTAAGTCACAGTTTGAGATTTGCATTTTCTATGAAAAATAGGCCAGAGGTGGTCAGATAAATTTCTGTGAATAACAGACTGTGTGGAGGTTTCTTCTTCTTCCCCTTTAGTTTCATCCAGTTTGTTTTGTAGTAATTCCAAGGAAAATATTCCAAAGAAACAAAAAGTGAAAAAATTAAATAGCTGTTCGACCTTTGAAACATAAGCCACTATGCAATGCCTGAGAAAAGAGACATAATTATAAAGATATTCCATTTCAATAATGGCTCTCCGATTTGGACTCTTTACATTTATTGCTTCACTACTGCATTTTGCAAAAGTAATGTTTTTAATTGCATTTCTTCTCCTGCATTTTGTGAGAGAAACCGTTTGTCATGGTTCATTTTACAAGCTCAGGTCAGCCCTAAGACAGGCTTATAAACTGGCTGCTGACAAAGAATTTGCTAGTTTTGTAAGTTCATTGAGGTTTTATCCAGAAACTCGTGACAATAGAACAGCCACTTGACCAAAAAAATTCACAAAAGTCAGGTGCTTTATTCTAATAGTCAACACTTATTCCCATGCCTAGGTCATTCTGGAGGATGTGTGGCTCTGCGAGGACAGCACCCTGTTGGTTATTGGGAGGTGAAAAGCTGTAAGAACTTCAAAGCAATGTCATTGTGCAAGCAAAAAGTCAATTCTTATGAAGAACCTGAACTTACTTTTCAAAAATATTTGAGTTCCTGCTATTTTGGATGGGAGTCAGAACCTAATCTGCTCAGCTGCTACAAGGTACATGTCATACTTGCTTCGAGTTTTCCTGATTCTACACCAGCTTAAGGATTTGCTGTTCCTAAAACATTTTTGATAATGCATTATTTCTTTCACTCAACAAACAAAAATTTCCTGTTACTGTCCTGCACTGCATTTAAAAGTGAGTGAAGGTACTAAGAATCAGAGTTATGCTTGTAATATACATGGCTGTAGTTTGGGAAAACTGTGACTAATGTTTGATTTTTATGGGTTTCTGAAAAAAATGCTCTCTGAAATCAACTGCATTTATGATGTTTATTTTATTGCAGATATTTCACAATGAAAAAGTTCTGATGAGAAGAACATGGGATGAAGCAGAAGCATTATGTCAAGATTTTGGAGCACATCTTGCTAGTTTTAGCCATATCTATGAAGAGATATTTTTAAACAATCTATTATATACAATTTTTGATAGGTAAATGTACTTCTAACACCATCAAGATTTATCTAAATTGTACTGATCTGCAATTTACTTTATTCCATCCTTTTTACTAGTGTCCAAGGGAGTCCCTATTCTAACATGAACTTAAAAATGGGTGAAATGCATCAGCAGCATTGCAATGTGATTTGTGGGAAATGTTGAGCAGCTATTGTTGTCAAGGTGGTGTTTTTGTGTGTTAACATTCCTCGTTGAAATGGAGGTTCAACCATTTTAATTGTATTTTAAATGTTTTCGTCTTGTAAAATATAATCTAACATTTTAGTAGGAAAGCAAGAGTTTACTTCAAGGGTACTAAAATGTTAAGAAATGTATTATGCAATTATATATTGAATTCAAGAAGAAATTAATATGTGTACTATTAAAAAAATTATTTCTGAAACGGCTAAGGAAAACATGCATGAGAAGTGTTATTTTCTTTGTTTCTGTTATAGAACAGAAGAGAGACAGTTCTGGATTGGATTTAATAAAAGAAATGTGCTTTCTGGAGGGACGTGGCAGTGGTCTGACAGAACACCTGTAACTATCTGTTTATTCTGTATTTCAGTAACCTTTCAAGTCATATCTGAGCATACGTTGAGCCAAGGCAAAGGCTTTTAGACATTTTTAACATACTTAGCATACTGTTAGTCATGTCAAAAAAGTTGTTAGGTTTCATAGCTATTCACTTATTTTATGAAGAAGTCTCATATAAGATGAGTGAGTTGGACAGGACATTGGGAGAACATGAGTATGGACCCTATTATTTATATTTTTACCATCATAATTTAGCCAGTCCTCTTGTTGTTGCTTAGATGTTCTTGTTGCATACCCATGTCTAAATCCTTCATTCTTCTCCATGATGAGGTTTTTAAATGCTTCAGCTTGGATTGTCAGTGAAAGAGAATGAATGTGCTGTTTTCAGGTTGTATCTTCGTTTTTGGAGGACAAGTATGTTGAAGATGACTCAAGAAGCTGTGGTGTGTTCAAAGTAAACAGAACAGTCTTTCCAGCACACTGCAATGAAAAGCGTGAATGGATATGCAAAATACCAAAAGGTGAAATGTTAATTAACATGCATTGTCTGTTATACACATTACTTGCAATTCAGTAGAGGCAAGGAAAAAATATCTCAAAGTCTTATTTTTAACCACCTCTGGACTTCTCACTGGTTTTCTGCATGAAATCATGGCAAAGCCAAATGGGTTATTCCACTTATGTTTGCTGTCCAGTTAACAGGTCTAATGTGAACAGTCAGTTTAAAAACATGTATCAAGATTACCAGTTAGTTAGAAATACTCATTCAAAGTTGTTATTCATAAAAACTACTGTAAATGTTTTTTAGTGAGTGTGGCAATTATTTTATTTTATTCCATGTTTAACTGTTTGGGCTTTTTTTTTTTTTTTTTTTCCTGAACAATAGCAATATTCTTAATGATTTTTGGGTTGTAATTTTTTTTTTTTTTTTGCAGGTGTCAAACCAATGAGTCCAGTTTGGTACACAGCTGGTATGAAAATATTTTCTCTTTTTCATTATGAAACAATATAATTTGGAAATACAATTTAAGCCTTTGTTAAAAAATAAAATAGCTAAAATATTCTAAGTTGAAAATTTACAATAAGGAACTCTCTAGGTACTTCTTGTTACAGATCAAATCTGCCACTGTTACTTAGGAACACCAGAGCATCAGATACTGCTTTGGTTGGATTAAGGAATATTGCCAGTAATAAGCACAGTTTGATAACCTGCCCATCACGCTAAAACTGCCCTGCTGTTAAGCCTGGACAACTCTTTTGATATTACTGCAGCCTCAGGGGATAGAGTACAGGGAAAAAGCCCTCATAGTCCATTTTTTGTCACCACAAATTGATAGATTAAATATGGTTCTGCTGTTCCTAGTGGCATATTTGTTCTCTGATGTGTAGCTGCAAGCAGGCCATGGGGGTAAAAAAAGATGGGACTTGAAATTAATTTTTTACCCCTGTATACCACTGACTCTTTTGCTCACTTTCTAGAACTGCCTTGGTCATATTATCAAGGAGCAGAGTATCTTTTCCATGTCAGCCCTGCAGAGTGGGAAACCTGTAAGTTTGTCTGTGGCTGGCTTCGTGGTGGATTGGCAATAATAAATTCTTCTGGTGAACAAACCTTTATTCAGAATAAAATAAGGAAGGTAAGAAAAAGTACCCCTTTTAAAAAATAAACCCTCAGGTGGTAACTGGCTATTTTCTGATGTATCTTTTAGCGAATCTGTCTGCCTGTTGCTCCAGGTAGAATCCAAAAGACATTTTACTTTAGAAATAATGCTGTTGCCGTCTTCATTCCCCATATCCCTCCCTGAAGCCCTATTTAGCTTAAGAAGTCAGTAACGTTTCAAATCTGCCAAACCAGCTCTGCTATTGAGCAGGTTGATCAATCTGCCTCAAAAGATCCAAGAGGAGCAAAAGCTTCCTATCCCAAAGTTGGGCAAGTAACTGGGGGCAGAGAAAGGTGTGTTTCATGTGTGGTGTCCATCCTTCTCTGTTTCTTCCTCTCTGCCCACCCCTCTCTGGCCAAGGAGAGCAGTCATGGTTCCTCACATTCCCACCGTGGTTCTGCAGCCACTGGGATGTCTGCTCATCCAAGTGCAGTTCTGCTCCCTTCCCATTTTGTCACTTGGCAGCTGGTGATCAAGTAGCAGTGCAGAGGGATGTTTCAGAGGGTGTGTTAGCATGATGTGGGCTGCAAGTGCAGAGGTTTGAAATGATCTCCATAGTTCAAATCTTCAACATGATCACTTGAAATCTTGCTGTTGAGGACAGTGGCCAAGAGTGAAGGATTGCCAATTTCTCTGCATCTTAATAATATCTAGGTATCTATGAACCATAGAGGAGGGTGCTTATGGCCGTGGAAATAAATTAACTTTTCCTCTGTGTACACCAGCTTGGGTGAGGTTCCAGAGAGTCCACAGATTTGTATGATGTCTACCAAATTAAGCCCCCTTGTGACTGTGGATTTTTATATGGGTAAAAAATACATTTTCCTCTAAATTTCCTCCTCTGGTTTACAGCAGAATTTCTCTGGAACCTTTCTGATGAAACAAACAGCTTTTAAAGTCAGAAATAGCTTCATAAGCAGATGAAGTCCCAAGAAACTGAGTCTGTTTCCTTTTAGGTGTTCTCAGTAAAAGCAAAATGATGAAAAGTTTTAAAATTAATGCAAATAATCTGTCTGCCTTACTGAGGACAAAATTCTACAGCTTAATATAAAGGAATATTGTAGTGTAATCTTTTAAAGAACATCTAATTCTTGGTAGAAAAGCTCTTGACCCACACTTATTGTGTACAGGCCTCTGGTTTTAACTTGTAACAGAAAGCATACATTGAATTCTGTTGTACTAATATGGGGTCTTTCAATTTCTAAGGAATTGTGTATAATTTTTATCTTCTATTTAGGTAATTTTATAGTAAAGCATGATGAAATAGATTTAAACCAATATACCATGGTAGAAAAAGGTTGTGATGAACAACAACAGAACTGGCTATGCTGTCTTGTCTTCTTCCACATCTACCAGAGACTGTGATGTGATATAATTACTACATTACCTAATTCTGAATATTTATGACGTAAAAAATTATATCAATTTAAATATATATATTTTTTTTTCTGACTTAAGATCACTTAAAAGGGATAATCGAATGCAGCTTTAAAGTCATGTTTACTTACTTGAGATCTTTTAAAAGTGGATTTATCATTAAAATTATTCAAAAGTTTATAAGCATTCTGCAGTGAAAAAGCAAGATTTAGTCTCTTGACACTGGAAATCAGCTTTGCTTCCTAGAAGTTTTGTCTCAGAATACAACATACATGGCTATTTCAAAACCTGCTGGGTTTGGCTGAACTTTCTCAGCATAGCCACGTTTGTCCCTGAGTGATTGTAACTATTTTCCTGTGGAAGTAGGAGTAAGGACGACAATCGCTAAAATAATACTCAGCAGTCCAAATTGAATTTGTATGTGTCATTAGAAAACTTGGTCAAAATTTCTTAGCATGGAATTTGGAATCACATTTTTCACTCTTTCTTTAAAAACTGTCGGTTGAGTGCTGTAATTCAAAAACTAAACTCAGGGGCCAGGCAATACCAAACCAGAGAACATTCCTAAGTCTTTTGTCAGAAATGTCTGTTTTCTTCATTTGATATTGCTAAATAAGATGTGAGCTGGAAAAATCCTAACTGTAACTCAAAGAATAATGTGGAAGCACAACACAACCTGGACTTCAGTTCTTTCTGACGAAAAATAAATGCTTTACAGATTCAAGGTGGCTTCTTTACTGTCCTGCAAATTCAGAACTTTTTGTTTTTTCTTTTTCCAAAAGCCCCCAATCTGTGACTGAGTGGCTGACCTTGAAGTGAAACCAATTCATAGCTTAAGCTAGAATCAATTCAACAAAGCAAGAACACATCTGCTGGAATTACATTATTTCCATGGCTTTTCAATAATGCTTTGCCTTTTAGAAGTCTGGATCCTTTAATGAGAGTAGCAATCAATCTAGAAAGCATCTCTAGAAAACTCCCGTATGAACCATTTGAAGTTAGTAAATGTTCCGAAAGCATTTCAGAAACATCGAGGATCAGAGCTGTATTACTGCTTAAAGGAAATATTTGGTATTGTTTAATTTTAGGAATTGGGCAAGAACAAATTCGGGTCTAAGACAACAGTCTTTTCGAACCAGATAGGCTGTAAATTCCTAAAACTGTGAATTCCTAGGTTACAGAAGACACATCAACAATCCTGTGGAAATATGGGAGCTAAATCATGCTTTACTCAAGTGAATAACCTCACTGAAGTTACATGAATTAACATGGGCCTAGGATTTTGCACCTGTTCTTCCCATTGAAACCCAGTGCGGATGCTATTAGAGTACACAGTCTGACTTTAGGAGTTTGTTAATGCATTGGTAGAAGGGCAACAACATCTAAACACACGGCAAAACATTTCTTTTATAGCTGTCGAATAGTGATGTTCACTGGTGGATTGGATTGCACGCAGAAGACCTCAATGATGAGTTTCGGTAAGAATTCGTCTATGCCACAGCTGCTGTGAGTTGTGTTTGGCATGCCCTGTCCCAGTATGATGGGCTAAAGCAGTTTGGTGACTGAGTGAGATATTCAAGAGACAATTTCAATTCTTATGTAAATGTCATTCAGAATAATATTGCTCTGAATTTATCTCCATATTGCAATATTCCTTCTGACAGGGTTGTAAAAGACAATTATGTTGACCTTGGTCACTGTGATTGTTTGTTTACTTTATCCCTTGCATCTCCTTTTGCACCCTTTAATGGAGGCTGCAATTTTAGGTAAGGATAGGAAAAAGTGAAACTTCATTCTTAATATTTCTGTGCAGCTGGAGAGATGAATCACCAGTAACATACCACAACTGGGACGAAGGGAGGGAAAGAGATCTGCAGAAACCAGGGAAAAGATGTGGCTTCATTTCATCACAAACAGGTTTCTTTTTATATTTCCTTTTGCTGCACTAATTGTAACTCGATTCTGTTGTTGGCCAAAGTGTTTGTATTTTTTTCATTGCTTTTGAGAAATACAATCTACGTAAAAGTCCTGCTCCATGGTTATAATTTGCATGACTGCTTCTGGGAGTAAGGAAAGAGCAGTGAAATATCATTAACATGCTCAGAGGCTAAGTTGTAAGTTTTAAAAGTGTATTAATAGTTACAGCTCTCTAATGTCAAAATACAAAGATTCCAGTGATGTTGATACCTCAGTTTTAATTGGGCTTTTATGTGGAACAGCAATAATGTTAATGCATTGCTGTGCACAGACAGTTTTCTCATAACCAAATGACCCACATGGACTTAGCAACAATTTTTCCTACATCTATAAACTGTTTTTCTCTCAGCACACGATGTTAAGTATTCAGGTTTCTACCTTTTGATTCTATAATCAATCTGCTGAGGGATTTTTGGTTGCCATAATTTTGGTGCTAGCCTTTCAATCATGGCAAAGTTCTATATTTTACTAGGGTATTAAAAAGAAATTCACAGTGCCTGCTGGTTTAGTCATTTCTGTCATCTCACAGTGTCTGTTTTCTGATGATCTGCAAGTCATATCATAAAGTAAACATGTCAGGTTCCAAAGAAAATAAAAATATACAGCTTTGTATTCGTGAGAAGAGCTGAAAAAGATTAATGCAGCTGCAGTCTTGTAATCTCACCCTCAAAAGTCAAAACTGAAGAAACGTAAATACTTCTTTTTTCCACACATAATCTTGGGGTTTCAATTCATGACTTTTGAGTGCTTGAGTTTGCCATTGCCATATTTATTATCAGATAAAAGGAAGAGATGCCCACCCTCCCCCCTCAGCTGGCCAAAGGTGGGAGTTGGCCAAAAATTGGTTGAGTTTCCTGAAAAGTGTGTTTTCCTCCTAAGCAGGTCAGCATTTTACATCATCACCTGGATCTTGCCAAAAATTTTCAATGTAAGGAAGTTAAACTGTTTTATCTGGAAGGCTTTTTTTTTTTTGCCCTTTTTTTTTTCATAATTTATTTTGTAAATAAATTACTATACAGTCGTATGCTATGTGACTCAGTGTAGTGGAATTGGTTTTACTTGATGAAATTAAACTGGAAATAAAAGTCTGTGCCCATGAACCATCAAATCCACTGTAATGCAGTATGTCCAAATGTATTTGATGTAGAATATCTTTTTACTCAAACACTAAACAATATCTAAGCTATCTAAGAAAAAAGCCCTTTCCAGTTCTCAAACCAATGTTGAACTGTGATTTTTCTTTTTGCTCAGGACTCTGGGGTGATGAAAACTGTACTGCTTCTCTTCCCTGTATTTGTAAACGTAAAATTCCAAAGAAGATAGAGAAAGAGATTCCAAAAGACCCGAACCAACAAGGAGTGTGTCCCAAAGGCTGGTTGCACTTCAGATTCAAAGTAAAACCTTTTTTAATGCTGTTTCATCGTTCAAAATTCATTCCATATGTAGGACAGAAATTGTACTTAAGGATTACTTAATATTTGAAGATTTTCTTGCTTTTTGAAAACAGGTCCCTTAGGTTTATAACCACTGACATGGTGACACCATGATTTATTGCTGTTAACTATCTGCCCACCCTTTAAGAAGTTGTCTTAACAAGGTGTTAAAAATGTTACTTTAGTTTCAGGGATTCAATACTCATATATGCAAAAGCTATGCAATTGTGTTTGTGCCTTTGCCATTAAAAGCCTGCTCCATCCTCTCTTTTCCACATATGACAATTCCAAGTGTCTTTTATGATCTCAAAAGAGGTCTCTAACCCCTTGATGTGCTAAATGGATCCCTAATTGCTGCTGTCCTCTGAAACATGCTGTTTCAAATGGGCTTCATTAAAGATAATTATAAGCCAAAGTCTGTTTGCAAATGAGGGTCAAAAGGTAACTATTTCATCTGGCTTCTCTTAAATGCCTGAGTTCCTTAATAGCAACATGCATCGAGGTGGCTGAATTTATCCCAATGCTCACTGCAGTGACTGCAAGGATAAATTTAACCTTGACTGTTTGCCTTGAAACAACTGATTTGAATGGAATCCAGATCACAGCTGAAAACTAACACTGAGCATGCTGGAGATGTTCATAGCAGGATAGAAACCAGTGAAATATTTAACATTAAATAACAGCATGTCAAGTGTTTTAGTGATCACTCTTAGTTATTGATAAATGACTGTAGGAAAGCAAATAAAGCAGGTTTGTTTGTCTGGTTTTGTTTTTGGAAACAGTGTTTTTTAATACAAATTCCAAAGGAACCAGAACATCTTAGAAACTGGTACTCTGCACAAGAATTCTGCAGTAACTATGATGGATCACTTGCTATACTGGATGATGAACTGGAGCAAGGTAGAGTGCCGAAAATATTGTTAAATAAATAAAATGTCATCTTCTTAGGATGCTGTAGTAAAGTTTAATCTTGGGTACAGATTTAGGAAAGAAGATTGTTCAGCTTTTGTCCATGGTTCTACTGCTTTAAGCACATTAACATTTTTCTTAATTTGCCAAAACTTAAAGGTTCACTGAGCTATATGACAGGTACGTTTTAAGGAAGAATTCTTTTGTGCTTACCATGCTTTAAAAATATTCCCAAAGTGTAATACCCATTTAAAATTTTGCAGTTTAAAATTTCTACCTTATTATCTCATTTTTATCTTTTAGTAATACTTAAAATATTGTCTGTAGTATAGCACGAGGTTATAACTGTCAGAGAAATAAATGCCAGCAAATTTGGAAATATTTATGAACCTTATTCATAAAAAACCTGTAGCTGACTTTCACACACTTGTAAAACCACTTATTTGGATGTGGGACGAATCTCACTGGCTGTCTTTTGTTGAGACATCTTCCACTAAAACTGAGAAAAGCTTCTTCAATTGGACTGTGTTGTGGTTGGACTGGTGTTATTAGCTAACGAACTAGATCCTAACCCAAACAAAATTAATCAATTCAATTGAATTTATAGCGAGATGATACTGAAATGTCGCTCATTTTCTAATAGCTGTGTAACATCATTGTTTGGAAATTAATTTTTTCAATGTTTTAGTGTGTTGCAAGAGACTTCATCTATTCCTAAATTCTCTCTGGTTTATTTTATTTTGTTTCTGTTTCATTTTCCAGCTTTCATAACAATGAATCTATATGGGTGGAAAACTAGTGTTTGGATAGGTTTCCAGAGTGACGATTATGAAAAACAGTTGAACGAAAATCCTCAGATGTATTCCAACTGGTCACCAGTCGAAGTAGTGGATGTGAGTATTTGCAGGGGGGTTGTGACAGTGAGAAGTTGGTTTTATCCATAGAAATCATGATTTCCATAAGACAGGGCTGAAGTTGTTACAGCAGTTTAGGCTGCTCTTAATTTTTGCAGCTTCAAAGAGCTGTGGGCACAGATTTACAGGCACAACTAGAAGTAGCAAACAAGGCACCATCGAGACAGACATTTACACAATTCGTAGCTCTACTCACATTCTCTTGCAACTGGTTTTAAGCAGCAAAGTTGGAATTATGTGGTTAGTATTGGATGTTTGGTCTGAGCAAAGTTTTGGAACAAGATTATGAATTTCCTATTTTAATACGTTGTTTGACAGTGTACCTAAATGTTTGTTATGGAGACTTTGAGATAATTCTCCTATTTAGAAAAATTTTATTCTCCTAAATCTAATGTAATAATTATGCATTATTTTACAAGGTATATTTTTAAATTAATAAAATGTTCTGTGTTGATTGCAGAGACAGCATTTTAACATTCAAGATCAACTTCCACTGTGTACATTGGTATCAAATAACCCTAATTTTTATTTTACGGGAAAATGGTACTTAGAAAACTGTCAGAAAAATTATGGGTTTGTCTGCCAGAAGACTCGGGGTAAGGTTTTGTCTTGCTTTGCTTTTGTTCTCTTTTCTTACTGTATGGGATTTGTCTTTGTTTTTTATCTTGGAGCAGCTTTTTATAAGTTTCCTCTAAAACAAGGAACATAAAAGATTTCTAAGAGAGTTTGCTGTTTAGACAGACTAGCTTTACACTATTTAATAAATCAGTTGCTGGGATGTAGATGTAATTGCTTGAAAATACTGTTATTAAGTTTTCCTCCTAACTATGAGCATTCTGTAGCATACCTTTGAAGTAGAAATAGCGATGAAATTTCCTATTTTCTCTCACGGCTGCAGAGTAACCGCATGAAATTACAAAAAGGCTAAACTGAGGGTGATTCCGATGAAAATACGATTTAGGGTAGGGGGGTTGTAACTTGCAATGTTAAATCAGAAGAGACTCTAGAAAATATATTTTTCTGAACAGTGTGGACCCGATTGGCTTCTTCAATAGAGCTTGGCTTCTCTTTTCTAGTACCATACTTCTCTAATTCTGGTACCCGAAGTTCCCTTGCCAGAAGCACGAGATGTTCGGGGGACCGCGGCTCGCCGTGTTTCCCCAGGCCGCGTTCCGGGGTCGTCTCTCCCGCAGGGCGCTGCCAGCGCCGGCACCCCCAGCCCAGCAGCGTATTGCTGACCCTGGAGCCAAGGCAGGGCTGTAATCCGAGCCTGCGAGGAGTCTCCTTGGCAGTGCCTTTACTGCGGGGGTGGCTTTGTATTGTATTATCACCCCTAAATTTACGGCTAACATGAAGAGACGAGGCTCTGCTGCTCTGCTTGCTCTGCCCAGCCAGTTGGGGAGCAGAGCAAGTACAAGCTTTGGCCAGTGCTTACGTGTGACTCAAGCAAAGCGTAGCTGGAGTTTACATCATTTATTGGGGGCTACAGTTGCGGGAAGGGCAGGAGTCATCCTGGACACGGTGCCGAAAAAATAAATAAATGTGCTTTCCTGCCGGTTTGTTTCGGTTACATCCCAAACATTTGTGTTTGTAACCCCGTGCTGCTGCTTGAGACAGGTGGAGAAGGCGTGGAAAGGCGGGAAGGAGAAGAGTAGCCCTGTGGTGGCCGGGATTCTGGCAAGGATTTGGGCTGCAGTGGGTGCTCAGGATCCTACCCACGTTTCCCAGCTGTGTCACTGAAAGTCGGGAATAAAACTCTCCAACGCTGTAATTTCGGTATTAGAAACCTGCATTACTTTATTTCGGCGCCAAGCGTGCAGGGATAATCTCCTATTCCATGCCCTGCAGCCAGCCAACAGACTAGTTGAAATCTGTGAAATTTATACATATTCATTACATTTCCCCAAACTCATACATATATGCTAAACATTCCTGCGAATTCTTTTGCATATTTAAATCACTTCTTAGAGCTTGTTTACATCAGAGCAGGGGTCTTTTGGGGGTCTCTGGTGGCTATTTGGGGAACATCTCATTCCTCTAATTATCCTTCTTTGGTCATAGCCCTCCAAAAAAAAAAGAAGTTTCTTTCTTTGGAATGATTCCCAGTGATGTGGGCTGGTCAAGATAAACCTTCATATCAGCGTTGCTCATGCCCACAGTCTTTAAGTTGACCGCTTGCACACGCTAATACGAGACTAAGCACTGGAGGTTAAAGCTGTAGGAATTCGCAGGAGTTACATCCTATTTGTTCCAACTGAGGATTTTCCCAGCAGGGAGGTGAATCTGGGAGTGGGCCTGGCTGTAATGCAGCTCGGCACTGCCCCGTGCACAGCAGAGTGCTCCTGGGTTAAATGGACGTCCTGCCTCACCCGTGGCACTATCCCAAACTATCAGGCCATTCAGTTTGTTAATTCAGCAGAAAACTTCCCTGTATTTTTTTGCCTCCTGCTTTACTTATTTAATTTTGTCTAATTAATGTCATTTTCTGCAGCTTTTTACAGGCTGTTTCAGCTTTGTGCAGGGTCAGGCGAACGCCAGGCCAAGGAATTTGCAGCAGGAAGAGCAGAGAAGCAAGGAAGGGAGTAGTGAGACAGCCTCTTGCTGGCAGTAGTGAACTGCTAAATTTGCTCAAGTGTCCAAACAGATGTGTCAGTTCCTGGAAAGATGAACTGGTGCTTTGCTTCTGCCGTCCTGCCTGCATTCCATTTCCTCTTTTTTAAGTTATTTTCTGAAGGAGACTAAAATGAAAGAAAGCAGCAGGGGATTTGAACTGAGCTCTGATCTCTCAGTGATGCTTGATTTACTGTGTCAGTGATTTACAGCATTTTCTGCCTTTTTTTAAGCAGTGACACAGACTGCAAGCTAGAACAAAACAGGGTGCTTCCATTAGCTCAAGAGCAGAACTTTTTCTTGCTTAGAAATTTCTAATTTTAAATGGTTTGTAATGACAAGTAATAAATTAATTTACTATTTTAAGCTGTTTGTTACTACTCCTCCTCCTCCTCTCTTAGTCATAAAGGGAACAAAGTCTAAAAACATTCTACCTTGCAGCAAAGCAACCACTTCATTTTGTAATCACACAGAAGCTTTACAGTGAGAAATAATTAATCCAAACTGAAAAACAGGATCAAAACTGCAGCATTTTTTGAAGTACACTGGAAGTATTCACACACATTAGCAAAGGCATTTCCCTTCTCTAAGAGACTGAGTGAAGCAGCATCACAGACTGGGCTGGGGTGAGATGGTCTCTGTCTCCTGCTTTTTTTTTTTTTTTTTTATCATGGGAGACGCTCTCTCTGTCTTTCTTGAAGCTAAAAACCCTGCTTCTTCCTTTCATTGTTTTGGACATTGCTGTTAGATCATCATCAAAAAGAGATTTAAATCTCCATACAGAGAGAATTTCTGTTTAAGTGCCACACTGTAATCTTCCTACATTGGCTCATGTATATTAAAGATGAGCTCAAGAAGCTCCCAAGAATGCACTTTGTTATCCTATTGGCTGTATCACTTATTTGAGGCCAGGCCTTACAATGTAAGCTGATTGTGGAAATTAATAATAATATTAGCTCAAAAAAGAGGTAATCTAATTTATATGCAAGGCGTCTGGGGATAAAAACAATCTGCAGCCCACTGCTACTGAACATTTGGGATATGCCCAGATCCCAGGTGATTTCTCTACTAACCTCCAAAAGTGCAGTCAGTGGAGCTAACTTCATTCAGGATTGTTTTGGGTTTTATTTAATACATTAAACTCAGTCATTCCTATAATGAGTTTTGTGATAGAATTTCAGATACTGTTCTAGTAGTCGTTGTCTCTTTCTTTTTAAAATTTCACAGTGCCTTCTTAAAATCAAGGAGTTTGCAATTTTTTAAATTTGTTTTTGTGTAACAATAGTTCTGATTTCTTTTTAGGAGCTGCTCAGCTGTGATCAAGTCGTCTGTTTTAAAAATAAGTTCTTTATTTCTGTTTATAACAGACACATCCGGACACGTTATCAATGCATCTGATACCTATCCTGTGCCAGATACTTTAGAATATGGAAACAAAATGTATAAGCTATTAAGTGGGAATTTTACGTGGTCTTCAGCTTTACAAGCCTGCCTGGCGAAGGGCATGGAGCTGGTGAGCATTACAGAGCAGTACCAGCAGGCTTTCCTCACGGTCATCGTCAGTCGCCTGGGATACAGCCACTGGATCGGGCTCTTCACCTCCGACGTACGTACGCCGGTCACGCCCGGGCTGTCAATGCCGTGCTGCAGAGGAGATTTTCAGTAACAAGCTAGTGAGCTGTGTCATGGATTTGAAGTCAGAAGAGTTTGCATCTGGAGATGAAACCCTGGAAAATTTGAGCCTTAAACTTTTTTTTTTTTTTTTCTTTCTTCTTACTTAATTGTGTAAGCCCAGCGAGAGCCAGGTACAATGACTAATGAAAGCTAAAAGACGTAGAAAACTTACAAAAACATGGGGAAAAACATCTCTTGTAATGTTGGCATTGAAATGTCATTGTTTCATTTGTAGTAGCCCAATGGCCCAAATAACTGCTTGCTGAAAACAGAAAATTGGATGTAGTTTGTGGTCTCCCAAAAGCGAGTTGGGAGGATCCTTGGCTCTGCCTTTGTTGATCCTCCCTGGGCCTGTAGAAAATTAAGACATTCTGTGATAACCTGGTGAGGATGCCACCAAAAGAAGATTGACTCGTGTGGTGCTAAAGTATATCAGAAAGATAACCTGAACATTTGTTTTGGCAGAATGGACTTAACTTTGAATGGTCAGATGGGACCAGGTCTTTGTTCACCTTCTGGGAAGACGACGAGTCCCAGGCCTTTGGCAGCTGTGTTTACATTGATACTTCAGGGCACTGGAAAAGCACAAATTGTGAACAATTTCTGCAAGGAGCAGTGTGCCATGTGCCACCTAGTAAGTCGGTCAAGGTTTATATTAAATCTTTGCATCTGCAAATATGCGTACTGACAGTGGAAATATGTGAAAGGAAGTTAATTGGTTAGAGGTTAAGCAATGTTAAGCAAGGCTGTTACTTAAAGCTGAAGTATTTTTCTCTGTATTTCCTGTTCGTGAAACCATTTTTTTCCAACAAAATGCTGGCCATCAGGTCTGATCTGTAGGAGAATGGAAAGAGAGCTTTCATAATAGAAAAGAAACAGGAAAATTACTTACTCTGTCTCTTCAGTGAACAGTATATTATCTGTGAAAAATGAGGATTGCTAATGAGCTAGCTTGAAGGGAAATAAATCCAGTTTGCTGAAATTAACTGTGGGATGGGAGAAGGGAAGCATTTAGAGCAAAGTGAAAAATTATCATATCTTCGCTGATGAACACATCAAAGATTGTGCAAGTTTTTCTAGTAAAGCTAAGAATATTTTTCTGTATCCTACAATGCTCTGTGAGTCTCCTGGGCTTCAGTTAAATCCAGAATTCAGGTCTGGAACTCCATTCAGTGCCAGACTGCAGGGTCTTGTGGCAGCATTCGGTTCTTCAGATATTTCCCATTCAGTGGTGTTGATCACCTGGGCCCCCTGATTAGCTCATGACCTCCTCTGCACATCACTATCAGTTAGATTGTCCTGATCCTGCTGTTGTATTCCAGCAAGGTTTTTGATCAGAAATAAAACCAGCTGTACTCATTTAATACAAATATATACAACCGCTAGATTTTCATTTGGAAAAAACAGAGGCATAACACAATAAGATGCTTATTAGCATTACTCCAAAACAGTGTGTGGTATGTTATATTAATGTGTATTTTGTTGTGCCAATAAAGCTGTGCTGTTACTTCTATCACAGAAAAGAAACCCAGTGCCTATAAAGGCTTATGTTCAGAAAAAACTGTACCCTGGATCAAATTCAAAAACAGTTGCTACAGCTTTTCCACAGTTCTTCAGGGCATGAGTTTTGATACAGCATATGAGGTCTGCAAAAATCAAGGTAAGAGATTATTTTGTAGCTACCAAATGTCATTGTGATATTTTGAACCAGTGTTTATTTCCTGAAGTGACTGAAATCATGGCATATGTTTTCTCTGTTTCAAGATAACGATAGTGGAACTCATAAGCCAACTATGAAATTGTAGGCATGCATCAAAAAAATGTTCCTTTCCGTGTGAAAATACTGGTTTCTCCAATAAAATACAGCATGAATATTTTTCCCTTCAAATTTGTTTTAAAGTCACGTGAGAAGAGTTCTGTATTGCTTGAACATTTTCCCATTAATTACAAACTTAAGAACTTATAATGTATAACTAGACTTCTCAAGCTCTTCAATTAAGGCTCATAATGTTAACTTTTTGAAATACAGTGTTACATTTTAATGGCATAGATTGCTTGAAGATTTATTCTGTATTTAATTTGAAGGATCAAATCTTCTGACTATTCAAGATGAAGATGAAAATGCCTTCATTTTGGAAGAATTACACAGTTTTGGCTATTCTGTACAAATGGTTTGGTTGAACATTCTGCTTGTTACAGACAGTAAGTTTGGAGAAGAATAGAACTGCATGTAAGAATCTGGTTTGGCTTTTGGTTATTTTCCAAAAACCATTTCCAATTACCACTTTTCAAAACACTTTTGTCTTTTGAGATTTTGTTCACTGATTTGTGCCTTTTTATGATGTAGTAAAACCAGTGAAACTTTCTGCAATGGTTACCAGTATTTGGAATACTCAATAGATATACATACATGTAAATGCCTTTTTTCCCCTCTTAAAGACACACTACAAACTGTCTTCTGTGTTAACTACATAGGATGTTTTTAAATCCTTTAAGAAAAAAAAAGTAATACAGTAGCCAGACAAACAAAATCCTGGTATTCTTTAATACCATATTTTCCATGTGAGGGTAAATCTATCTGAAACAGAAATATTTCTCAAAATATTTTTCTATTTTTTGGTAATTTTCAACTTCTGCCCATAGATGAGACAGTCTCCTGGTCTGATGGTTCTCCTTTAAATTATTCTAACTGGGGCATCAGGGAGCCTGAATTTGATCATCTCAAAGGGAATTTCTGCATCAGTTTGAGGACCACAGATGGAGTCTGGCAATTATCTCCATGCAGAGAAAAAAGGGGTTTTGTATGTAAAATGGATGCAGGTATGTGGTGCTGTAAAAGAAGGCAGTTTTGTCCTTAAAGCCATTGTTGTACTTGTGCCTTGTTGCTTGCTTACTTGCTGTCAATTTTCTTTTAATTAATCCTGTCCCTTGGCACTGGGGAAAAAAATGCCTCTAAAAGCCCCGGGCAGCTGGGGTGAGCTCCGTTTGGGGAAGCCAGGCAGCCACTGCCAACTGCAGGAGCCTTCCTGTGGCATCAGGGCGACTTCCACAGCCCCGCTGGGAGCGGGGGTCACAGGGCAGCTGTGAGCCCTCAGAAAATCCCTCAGTCACTGCTGGACCCACTGACCAGAGTGATCTGCCTCTGCACGGCTCTGTTCATGAATTTTTACCTTAAAAAGTGGGTAAATATTGTTGCTCATCCTTGCACAAATGCCAGTTCATATATTCCACCAAATTAAAAGGATTTTAAATAACCTACTGGATTATGTTTAACTTGGCCAGTTGGAATAATATTGACATGAGTCAAATTAAACAAAGAATAGCCTATTCTTGTTGGTTTTAGGTAGATTGTCTTCTCAGTATCCATTTTAAAGTGAATATGTATAATAACCTCTGTGGGTCATTTTGTGACTGTTCTGGATTTTATTTCAGATATTGATACAACAGAATCCTCTGAAAAAGGTAAACTCTGTACTTTTTGTTTATAAGGAATAATACACATTTTGAGCTGATATTTTGTGAAATAATATTTTTCACAGTTGAACCTGTAATTTGAAATGTGTGACATATAAGGAGTAGTAATGTTTTCCTTAAAAGAGCTATATATTTATATTTCAAATTACTTATAATTGTAGTTATGTTTGCTTAATAACAATTTCTCTTCTTCCCTTTCAGCATCATACAGTGGGCTTGTAGCTCTGGCTGTTCTTGTGACATTGGTGATGTTGGCTGCCATTTCCCTTTTCCTGTGGTGCCTGCACAAAGAGAATAACCAGTTCTTCCGCAGGATACTGTGGGTCAGAAACGCCTATTTACCACAGATTAATGCTGATAGTCCTGCTCTGGAAGAAAGCATCCTCATTTCTGACTTTGAGAGAAGTGAGAACAATTAATTGATCAGAAGTGGCAAGTGGTCTTGTCTTCTGTGTGAAAATTCACGACGTGCAGTGGTTTTCTCATTCTTGTGAGTCTCTCGGGGTGCCCATATCCTGAGAAACCCTCATGGCCATCAGTATCAATGCTGGAGGAGGTCCTCTACCCTGGAGAGCTTTTGCTTTGTGGCAGGATGAGGTGAGGATGCAAGGCAGAGCCATGGAGAAATTTTCTTTTCTAGGACAAGCCAGGAATTGAAAATACTCACAGACCATAAACCTCCAACCACTCATTTGGTGCAGTCGTGTTTCAGGTCCCAGAGCAGTGGGCGTTTTCATGAAACTTTTTCCTTCAGGGAATGTTTGAGCCTTTGAGTTTTGTTTTTATACTTTACAGAACCTTCTTATGAGCTGGCATTAAAATTTGGCCTTGAATTTAGGAACTCTGAAATATATTCCGAGGATTATGGGGAAGACCTTTTTTTTTTTTTTTTTTTTTTCCCCTGGCAAAATGAACAGTTTTTTCTAGACAAGAGATTCTTGCCAAATTGATTTCCAAGCTTGCAGGGAGTTGAAGTCACTCTTGACTTAAGACTGACAGAGTTTTGGTAGTTTGGCCTGTGATGCCTAATTCATGTTATAAAATAAATTCGTCTAGGGAAATAATGGCATATGGGCTTTGTCATCCTGAACTTACTGTATTCATCTGAGATGCATCCAGCATCCTATTAAAGATTTAGCTATTCATGTCTCACCTAGATTATTTCAGACATGGAATCCCATCAGCCTTCATTAAAAACATTTTTGGGCAATACCTGTTTGAAGAAAAAATCCCTGTTACAAATCTTTCTGAAGGTATGGAACAAATGGTTTTAGTGTTCACCTGCACTGTTCCTGTGAGCAGGATTCAGGGACACTCTGCTCTCCATAAGGGCGACGTGGGGGAGCCTCATTGCTGTTCCCAAAGGGTGCTAGTCCTCCAACCCCATGTAGCAGACACTTTCCCTTTCAGTGTTTGTACCAAGGTGCTAAGAAAGAAGATGAATTTTGCTGACCCGTTGTTCTGCAGGCTGGTGGCTGTGAAGGAGCCAGCTCAGGTCTCTGTGCTGTCTCAGTTGCAGCAGTCCAAGACAGAAATGTTTACTCTCCCTGGGATTCCCACCACCCCAACCAGACCTCCACCCACCTCTCAAAACACCTGGGAATTTCTGAGGGATTTTACTTTTTATTGCAGTGTGGAAAAACAAATGTTTAGCAATTGTTATTTCACAATGGATTTAGTGTCATTTCCACCATCTCTAAAAGCTGCTGCAGAGGGCTGCACTTGTTCTGTTTCTCAGTTTCCTTGTTTTGAGGTGACTCATTCTAAAAATTTTGCAAGAGCTCTGAGATGAAGGTATGTTCCTCAGACTTAAGCAAGCAGCTAAGGCCAACTAAAATGTTTTTACACAATATTTGTGCACATGCACAGGAATGTATGACTGCCTTTTAGTTAGATTTCACATGGCCAAAAAATTGCCTGTTCGTGCCATAATTATGTGTAGGACTATTTTAAAAAATTATTTCATACAGAGAATATTTCTGTGCTGGTTTACAGAACTTGTTTACTCTTTTTGATGATTTCTAAGGTTGAAGCTATCACAAGTTCTTAATCTGAAATTCTTCTGTCATATAAAATATAAATAGCTTTTCTGTGTACATTCTGTCTGGTGGTTTGAGCCCGTACATTAGTCTTCAGTAATATTTTTAAAGTTTTGATTTAGTCCTCTAAATTTTTCTATTGGACTATTTCTATTTGCAGTCCACTATTAAAGTTTGTGGACTGCAACTTTTGAGTACATTTGCCTGATAATCTGTTGTTTATATGTATTAACTGTGATAGCTTTTTTACCACCAAAAGAAAAGAAAAACAAGCTTATGACCTCTTCTTTCCCCATTGCCATTTTACCTGTTCAAAATACAGCTGGAGGAAATTAAACCAACAACCCCCCTTCATCACGTTCACTGAGAAGTGTGTAAGTGCTGCCTTCTTACAGTACAGCAAGCAGAGTGGCTTGTAGGGTGGTTTTTGTTTGTAAGAGAAAGCTGTGTCATTTCTGAGGACATGTATTTATTGGGCTACAATGCTGTTGATAGTTATAAAGACTCTGGTCAGATTTTGAGGTGGTTAATGAAGTTGTATTCTTTCACAAAACTTGACATAGATGTTTTATCAATTTTCCTTGAGGTATGTTTTATTACTTAAAATATATCTGAAGGGTAATGGCATATTCAATAAACCTAACCTCAAAATAGTGATTGTTGATTAACATTGATGTAGGTGAGCTTGTATTAAAGAAAAAAAAAAAAAAAAAGTTCAAGCAGTGTTTTCTTCCTACTTTAAAATGGTTTTGAAGGAACAGACCCTTAGATATTTATTTTCAAGTCTTTCATCATTTAACTTTTTATAAGTGCAGATATTATTCACTCAAGATTGTAATCAATGATTGCTTTCTAGTCTTCCTTCTGGATTTTGTTATCAATGGCTTTCAATTGTTTTCCCTTAATCAGAGGTCTCCTACACTGTTCCTAATCAGAGTATGCGGTGACTGTGTTTTTATCGCTGACTTTGATGACGTTGGTAGTCACTGTATTATTTCAGCTGGAAAATTAAAGCATGACTAATAGCTGTCCGTGCTGTAATTTTTCTTGAATCTTTCCTCAGCTTTACAACGAGGAGAAGCTTTAGTGTCTCATAAGAGCAGTGCCCAGGCTTTGCACTGGCTCGTGCTGTGTGAGGACAGCTGGCTCCAGCCTCCTTTCAGGCTGTGTGACCAGACCAGACCTGGGCACTGCACACCATCTCCACACACAGGGTGGTCGGAGCACTTCCCAGGGCATGGATCAGAATGTCCCAGAACCTGTGTGCAAGAGGTGCTGGGAGGTGGGAGCCAGAGCACCAACAGAGTAAGGATGGAATCATGGCATTAATTTACAGCTATTCTCCCAGCCGACTGCCTCTTCCCTGCAGCAGTGGGCTGAGGCCACAGGGATTAGTGATGGGCTGGAGGAATTTTCCTGCCTAATTGTGGAGGGTGTGTTGTGTGGGAGCCTATTTGGATCTGCCGCAAATGGGGTAGAGCTACGTGGACTGTAGCACAGCAGCTTCCACGGATGGCACCAACATGCTTTGTGTGTCCAAGAACTGGGTTCAACAGGGCCTGAGTAGGTAAGCGAATGTCGTGGGGTTTTTGCCATGTGAGCTTCTTTCAATGTTCTTACCCAAAGAGAAGTGTTAAATCTTTTCATATCACATCTTTCTTGGGTGATGGAAGGGTATCCCCACCAGAGACAGGTACATTCAGGTCAACATGACAAACTTTGTCTTCCGGATATTGGGGTTTGTCAAAACTCCATCTGCCTGTCTTTGCAGATGCTATCCCAGGAGAAAATTTACCTCCTGGTCCCTTTAGCAATCCTTGCAGCATGTCTCTGAGGAAAAGAGATATTCGATGCAACAGCCACGTCCCAGGTGGACACAAATCTGCCACATTTGTATGCTGGAGGTGCCCAGCATGAGTGGGCACAGCAAAGGGTTGTTGTGGCACAAGGATTTAAGTGGGCAGCACGACTCCTTAGCAGAGTCCTTTCTGGCTGTGCCTCTCCTGGACACTGCCCTTCCTTGTGCAGGGTTCCTCCTTCCTTCTGCTCTCCTGCCTTCGCTACCTTCACACACACACTTAGGCAGCTGGGGTGTGACAAAGGAGCTATGGGCTGTTTGAAATCTGGGCTGTACAGTCCAGAGGGACCATAGGGGAAAAATAGGGGTTTGCATGCTCTGTGACACTTGCTCAGCTCTGGTTCCCAAGGCACTACTGCACAAATTCCCATTTACTTTAACCCCCTGCTCTTTTTTTTCATCATGTTACCCCTGCCTCAATGCAGTGACAGGCATCCTCAGTCTCTCATAATACTAAACCCGCTGTAATGAAAACCATGGCAAATGCTTCCTCCAGAGCATTCGCTTGGTTAAAAGCTAAATTGCACACATTCAGCAACTGGGCTCTAAATCTTCAGCTAAAAATAATAATAATAATAATAATAATAATAATAATAATAATAATAATAGTATTATAATATGTCCTCTGGCAACTGGTGGAATGTTGGTTTTAAACCCCAGCAGTGCTATCTCACTGGTGCAGCCTGATGCAGATGTGTGAGTGACCTCCAGGAGCAAACCCGCGGGCGTCCTCGCGGCTCTGCGATGGGATGGGATGGGATGGGATGGGATGGGATGGGATGGGATGGGATGGGATGGGATGGGATGGGATGGGATGGGATGGGATGGGATGGGATGGGATGGGATGGGATGGGATGGGATGGGATGGATTAAGGCGGATCGCGGCGCTTGGGAACGCAGTCAGTCTCGGGTTGGCCAGTAGATGGTAGCAGGACACAGAGCTGACAAAAAGAGCTGTGCGAGAGAATATATCGCCGGGACCTGCTCCGGATCCTTTAGCGGTTTAGTTCAGCAAGTGGCAAAACTCCCAAGTCGCAGGACAGCAAATAAGCGTGTGGGTTCTGAGCCCTGGCCACAGCGTTACAAAGCTGTGGTTAGACACCTTTCCGAGTCTCAGTGCTCCTTCTCAGCTACTTCAATGGGATGCACTGAGGTGCTCGGAAAGGGATAATGCAAGTCCTTACATCAGTGCGTGGGCTTCTCATTTCTACGGTGAGTAAAGTGAAAATCCACTCTGCTTCCTAAGAAATGAATAAAATCTTTGTGGTATATTTTGATTCTAATGCCTTTCATGGAAAGGCAACTCACTGAAAATGTTTCAGCCATGTATCTCTCTGGATTTATTTTAATATTTTAATATTTTAAATTTTAAATTTTAAATTTTTAAATTTTTTAAATTTTTAAATTTTTAATTTTTTAATTTTTTTTAATTTTTTACTGTATCATTACAGGCATTTGCTTACTACTTTTCAGGGGAAATGAAAAATTAAGACATAGAAATGACTGCATAAGTAAGCATTCCACTGCACTGTTGAGAGTAGATTTATTTTCTCCTTCTCCCAGTTTATTCTCTAGGTTGCCCAAAGAATAAGAGTTCCTGATCTCTTTCTATACCTGTTATCTTTATGCAGGATGACCATGATTTGCATTTGGATATTAGAAACTTAACCATTAAAAAAGGACACTGAGGCTAATTTTGTAATAAAGCCTCACTTCAAAGTCTTAGTTCTTATAATCTTATTTTCTTACACCGCTGCTCTTTCAAGACTTTCCCAGTCCTTCTGTGATGAAGCAACTGCATTTGTCTAAGGAAGCACACTAGACCCAGCCTCCAGTGCTTATGAGTAACGCCATGGTAATTTATAACCATGGAAGTGATTCTCAGCTGCAATTGTTCCCCAAAAATGCACAGCTAGGAAAAGCAAAAATACTCCTCCTATCTTATCCTACTTTTTCTTAGCCTCAGGCTAAAGATAAAATTTCTACGGTGATTCTCAGAAAAAAAAAAAATGCTTGAAAACATTTTCTTTTAGTGAGCACAGCAGTTAAATTTGTAGATGCAAAATAAACCTTGAAATGCAGAGCGGGCCAAAAGTTCCTCTCCTCTGCGTGCTAGCAAAGGGAAATAGGGAAGCCTGTCTTTCTGAGCCATGCACAGAAAGGCACAAAAGTAACTGCCTGCTACGTACAGGGCTGGATGGCCAGCAGCAGCGGTGGCTGTCACTGCGTGCCTGAAGGCCATGAAACCACCGTGTGAACCAGGAGAATGCAATAGCTGGGTCAGTGTCTCAGAAAACATGGGAGAACAATAGCATCCCTTTATCTTTTCAGATTTTTATAGATGGATGCTCATCTTTAGAAATTAAAATTTTCCATTCATTTTGTACAATTTTTTTTTTTTTTTTTTTTTTTTTTTTTTTTTTTTTTTTACTGAACACTGAAAATTATCCCATCAAATACGTTCCTCTTCTGCAGCTATTTATTCAGGTCACTTGTTCTAAAGCGTGATCTCAGGCCTTTGATCTGAGCCATAACCTGATTAAATCTGCTTTGCCGCTTTACTTCTGCTATAAACCTTGTGTGCATTGTAGATGAGAAGCCCCTGGAAAGTCCCCACAGAGCTGAGAACAGACTCCTTCTCATCAGCAGCTTTGGGCTGCATTGCTTCACTGACACTGGATTCGTGATACCATCCCAGAGCTTGATGCTTCCAGGTTCATTGAGGTATGCAAGCAGAATCCCTAACATTGGACATTGCCAATGAGCTGGAGTACACAGACTCTTAATATAAAGTAAAAGAATATTCTAAGTCATGCAAGGCTTCATTTGTTATGGTCCCAATCCAAATCTGTGTCATCTGTATTCATTTCTTTTGGTGCGTTACTCTCCATGCTAGCAGGCTTACCTGTTATGTACCTGAAATCTGACAACTGTCTAAAGGCTTACATCACCTAGGCATGATATTTCTGGTATTTAATATTCAAGAACCCCAGAAGGATTCTTTCTGAAAAGGTAAGGAGCGAAAATTTCTGCTGCTGTGTATCATGCCCTGTTAGTCTTGTGGGATGAAAAATATGTTGAGGGGCAAATTGAATTACTTTAATTATGGTTTCAAAAGCACATCTTAAAGATTGAATTATACATATGGGTAAGTTGTGGCTATAAGAGACATGAGGTACCACTGAGTTAAATACGGAAATGCATCAGAACAGCTCTGTGAGCTTTCTGTCTGTAAAGAACAGATATTTAGAATATTTAGAGAAACGGTGGGTACTCTACCCTTTAAAATACTTGTAGTATAAATAACAGAGTGGCTATCCCCCTCTCACCATATCCAGGAACACAGCTGATGTGCCCTTTATCCCTGCAGGCTCCTGGAGTGCCTGTCCCACTGACAAGGCACCTCTGGAACAAACACACCGCATGTCAGGGCATCGGGGTGTAGTGAAGTTAGGGAAGACAGAGGAAAGCCAATGTGAGCTCTTTCCTTCATCTTGTCTTTGACCACCTACCCCCTCTCAACCTTCCAGAATCTGGGCTGGGCTGAGGATATGGTTTGTCATTATTGTTGTTTATATGTCAATTTGCTTAATTCTTGTCTGATTGAAAGAATGTAAAGTTGAAGCTGGGTGAGTCTCAGCTGCTCTTGCAGGTTGCTCTGATGTAGCACAAAGCAAACCCTCATTGGAAGTAAAGATGAAAGGAAGAGCTGTTCACTGGTGAAAGCAAAAGTATAAAGAGAACAGGGAACAGTTATTCCTGCTATTTGGGAAGACTAGAATGAGAATTAAGTGTCTGAACCACAGCAGGAAATAATTGATAGGTAACTGTGGAGATAGTTGGGCTGACAATGAGCAGCCAATGCAAGTGGTAGGGTCAGTGCACACCGTTACATGCAATAACTGTGATTTAGAAATAAATCAGTCCACCACAGCTGCTGGGGATTTGAGTCACAGCACTGCTGGATGGCACTTTCAGGTCACTCTGGGTAAAGATGAGTAAGCCTGACCTGAAAATATTGGTGTGTATACGTTTGTGGGACTGTTGATGCATCATCCCACTGCCCTCTAGCCCAAATGACCTTCCAGCCTTCTGACCCACACAAATATTCAGCAGCCAGAATTCAGGATCTCTGGGCACAAATTCCGTGCAACTGGGACATAAGAAACACCTCCACTTAAATTTATTTTCCCTCTGGATAGAAGAAGTTGTTTCAAAATTAGTGAAGCTGAATCATCCAATTATTCTACTGCAGCAGCCAGTGGGACACAGGCAGCGGACTTACCCTGGGTACCTAAAATCCAAATCCAGGATGAGGGATGTGAAGGTCCAGAATCACTACATAAAGAAGGATATAGCAAAAAATTAAAACTTTTTTTTTTCCTTTTCTTTCTTTGACACACTTTTTGCTTGTTTTGATTTGGTTTTGTTGTTGTTGTTGTTTTTAGTTATTTTGGGGGTGGTTGGTTGGGTTTTTTTTTGTTTTTGTGTGTGTTTGTTTGTTTGTTTGTTTGTTTGTAGCCCTTGAAGTCACAGACCCAGAGGATGGGATGCCGGATGATCTCTTTACTCGGGATGTACTTTGAGGATTCTGTGATGCACCTTTGAGTGGCCCAGTTGCCTCAGTGAGTCTGGAGCTGGACCCCAGATGGGGACAGGCTGTGGGGAGAAGCAGCAGCCCTCCCTGCTACGCAGGAGGCAGCAATGTCACAAACTCCCCTTTCTTCCTCTTGTGCAACGTGGTAGTGGAAACATCAACTTCCTGCCTGGTTCAAAGCGCTGAGATCTGACTGACTGACAGGACAGCTTTTGGCAGGCTTACAAATATCTGTTCCTAGTTCCATGTGGATCTGCTGAAGTAGATCTGTGTCCAAATCTGGTTCAAGAGCTGTGGGATAGACTGCAAAGCCCATGATGCTTAAAGCAAAGCCATAAGCTATGAGAAAGGGCAGGGATTGTTGACCTCAGTTCTACCAGGATCATAAAATCATAGAAAAAAAATCCTTTTATAAAATTTGATATATTTAATCCATTTAGATAACAACAGCAAAATGAAGAAAATTATTTCTGATGTGGGCATTCTTCAGTCTGTCTGGAAAATATATTTAAACAGAGCCCTAAAACAGCCTGGAGGGTTTTTGTTTCCCTCTGGGGACAGAGGAACATTCATGGGATGCTGAAAAAAGCTAAAAACCTCACACTGGAGCATGTTCCCAAATATAAGGACACCCAGTACAGATGCAAAACTTAACCAAAGGTGCACAGTGTTATGTGAGGGCCAATGTTTATTGTTTTTATGATTATATTTTTAAGCAGCCATTCTTTTGATCTATACTAACTGCTGGTGAGGGAAAGAAAAATAAAGCTTACACAGAAAATAACAAAATTTTCTGGCTGGAGGCCAAAACTTCCGAAGAGAATACTGAAGCCTGATATGTTTTGTTTGACGTCTTTGTTTCTGATAGATGTTGACTGAATTCAGAAGGATGACGGCACTTTGAACAAAACCAGCTGGGGAAGTCAGTTTGCTAATTATTAACCCTCTAGGGAAGAGCCTGGGTTGGAAATGTGCATTCCAAACATTCTGAGAAATATAAAACCTAATGTAGATCTCATTGGAAAATAAATACTTTACATTGTGGTTTGTATTTTTAGGAGGAAGGGAGGAGACAGCTTGTGATATATGTCTGAATTTCTCAAGATGGGTAATAATTCAGCCTTAGACTTCCTTTTTCCCTCTAGGAGGATTCAACAGTCTGAAGTAAATCTAACATTAACAAATTACTATAGGGAATGGGGAGAGGTTGTGCATTTATTGTGATAGAAATCATAGGGGAGGGGGGGAAAAATGCTGTTGACAGCCTCTTGACCATTTTTCAGCAGGAAAAAGGGGGATTTTCAAAACTGTTAGGCAGGTAAAAATGTCAAACTTCATACTGTGCCTTACAAAATATAATTCAGAAGTTACTGTGATAAATGTTCAGATATCCAAATGTAAAAATATAAATCTCAAGACGTAAGGAAAAATAGTCTTAAACAGTAGGCTCTGCTGTGACATATTTACATCTCATTCTACCTGGATCCTCTAATGCTTCCTCTGTAACCTGGCCAGGGAGATGGCTGTATAGAAAGTAGAGAGGTTTTGTTTCCTCCATTTCAGGAGTTTTAAAAGTAAAAGCAGAGGTAGATATGAGCACTACACCAAAGTTCAGTGTTTAACAAGTTTCAGTCTTCGCTAAAATTATAGCATGAAATGGACACAGTAAAAAGGGAATTAGGAGGGTGGGGGTGTAATCCTGGTAGAAAAACCAAAACAACCAAAGATCAAAGGCGAAAAGAAATTTAGGAACAATTTTCACATTTTGCTTAACATTGGAGCCGTTTTCCTGCTTGACACGTTGATTGCAGCACAGAGGCATCGGCTGTTACAAGTAAGTGCCAAAACAGATGTAACAGAATGCATTATTGTTTAAAACAAACAGGTCATATGGGATGCTGAACTGATTTTTGTTTTCTTCCCCATAGTTCAGTGTGATGCCATTAGGTGTCAGATCGTTAAAGAAACACCTTAGTATTAGACAAGCTTTTTAAACTTAAACTGCTTGACACAGTTTAGCATCAGAACTGTGTTTATTTTTTTCCTTTTCAGTTTTGTAGGTGGTATTACATGCCTAGGTAAAGTGCTGTCCAGTAGAGGATGTGGTAGATATCAAAGTACATTCTAAACTTGTTCATACTCTGACTATGTGCAGCTCTCTTTAGTTGCTTTGGTATAACTGTGTGTGTGTGATGTACTGACAGCTGTTACTAATGAGGAACTGGAGTAATTATGGAGAGTGTCATTTCCAGAGTGCTGCAACAGCCCACTGTCCCTCCAAGGACTGATTTAAAAATGCAATTGGTTATGTAAAGTGAACACTTAGAGTATTTTTGACCAAAAGCAAACTCAATTCATGTATCCCAGAGTGACCATGAATGAGAGTCCTGGTTTTTTACCCTGCACTCCAAGATTAGGGGGAAAATCCTTTGCAATCTTTTACGAACTCGTTTGCAAAAGAATTAATGCAAAATGGACCCAACCCTAATTGAGTGTCAGCTGTATGAGATGCCCTCAGTTGTGGCAGGTCCTGCTGCTTTCACCCTGCCTGTGTGAGAGTAAGAATAGCCTCCAGTCAAGCCAACAAATCCAACAGGTGGAATATTCGAGATGTTTGGGCATTCTTTGCTGTTTCTGTGCTTGGGTAGGTACAATACTAGTAAGTAGCCAAATGACCTGAGAGCTTAGTCATTGAGTCTGTGAATAAAACAGATTTTATTTCTCTGTTTCACAGAAAAACTGGGCTGAGTGAAAGGAAAACTGTGTCTTTTACTGTTGTGCTGTTTGGTGGCAGGTACAGGCAAAAGAATTTGGCCAATGCAGGGAGCTGGGAAGCAGGTCCAGGCTTTGTTCCCTGGCTTCACTATCACTGTGTCATCTTGGCCAATTCACTTGGTTTTTTGCTTTGAGTTTTCCACATACAAAATGGAGAAAAAACCTTATTCTTTGGCAATGTTCTTTTGAGAAAGATTGCCAAGTACCATGCAAGCTGCAAAACCAACACCTTGTTACTAAGGGGAAACCACCTTGCAGGAAGAGTGTGAAATTCCTCATTCCATCACTGTTTCCAGGCTGCTTCCAAGGTGAGACATATACATATTTTGTCAGAAAATTGTTTCCAAAATTTAGTTTTCAAAGGGGTTTTTTCCCAACTAAATCTGAAGTAACTTTTGTTCTAAATTCAGGCTAATAGCAGTAACAGGAAGGGGCTTAAACTGGTGGTGTAAAGAAATTGATAATTTCAGTCTATTTTCAGTTATGCGTTGGGTTAAAAAATTGAAGCTATCATCCCCTACTTCTTTATTTGTGTTCCTATGGTGTTATATTACAGCATTAGCAATCTTTCAAAATCCATCGTATTGTTTATAAAAATAAACTAATTGAAGGCAAAGTGATCTCTAGCACTATTTGTGTTTGCTCACACTTTGTTTTCATGTCCAGTCCTTGTGTTTAAACTTGCTTTTTGGAATAATAAAATATACTCTGACTTGGAATCTCCACTAACCTTTGCTTTTAAAGTGGAGACCCTTGGCTTCCCTTTTGCTCGTTCCTAATTTGCCAGGTCTGTCACGTCCTCTCTGGCAGGGCTTGTGGTTATAAAAGTGTGTGGGAGTAAAGGTTAAGGAGAAATACGAGGTTTAACAAATATGGTTATTCTTACCATAAGGATTCACTTTTGAAGTTAGTGTTTGGTTCATCCTATTTTTAAGATAGGATCTCAATTTCATTCCATGTTTGTGCCTGAGTTAAAGTTAAAATCGATATACTCAATTTACTTTTAGCACTCTGTCTCTCTGAAGACTTCAGGTGGTCACCTCAAGGGCTGGGTTTGTAAAGGGAGCATAGTCCAGATGCTGGACTTTATACCAAGAAGTAAATATTCAACAGTTCACAATGAGAACGTGAGTAAGTGTGCTTCACTAGTAGCAGTACTTTTTTGTGGGGAAACAGAATAGGGACACATAAATTTCATTTTGTACTCTAGTAAATATTGTAGTGCTTTGAATGAAGTGCATCAGCTCCAAAAGGAAACACTGGGCACCTGCTTTAGCTTGGTAGTTATTGAATTAATCTGGATTAATGTGGATTCAGATTCAGAAAAGGGGATTGCATTTGAGTTTTAATAGCAAATATGCTCAAACTGTTGTGTAGGTTTTTAAAGGGGATAACAGCATTTTCTCTTTCACTGTCTGGGAACTTTCCTAGGGCCCCTGTTCATCGACAGTTTCGAGAAGAACGAGGAGCTGAAGAGCTCTGCACTGTCAGGATTTCTGCAAGTGTATTGGCAGAAAAAAGGAAACTAGAGAAAACGTGAGCCTGCTGCTGAGTAGGGTTGTGGTCACAGGATGTGGACAAGTGAGAGATATTCAATGCCTTCTTCACATGTCTCTATTAGTAGGATTTGTTTTCAAAAATCCCAGGGCCCTGAGAGCAGCAGGAGCATCTGGAGCAATGCAGACTTACCCTCAGCAGCGTAGATCAGAACATGTAAACACACCGGACACAAACAGGTCTGTGGGACACAGTGGGCTGCATCCACAAGTGTGAGGGGTGTCACTGGCAGATATCGCTTCAAGGCCAGTCTCACATATCTTTGAGAGGTCACAGTGATCAGAGGAGGATGAGAAATTCAATGCAGATACCGTATCTTGCTTCAAGAAGAGGGAGGATGTGGAGAACTACAGGCCAGTCAGCCTTGTCTCAGTACCCAGAGAGGTGTTGGAGCAAATCATTCTGGAAACTATTTCAAAATATATTAAGGACATGGAGATGATTTGGAATCATCAGTATGGATATATGAAGGGGAAAATCGTGCCTGATCCACCTGACAGCCTTCTGTGATTAAATGGCTAGCTTGGTGGATGAGGAGAGAGCAGAGGATGTTAATCGTCTTAACTTCAGAAAGGCTTTCATCACTGGCTGTGTCCTCATTAGCCAACTGCTGACTAGCTAAGTAGATAGTGAAGGAGATGGAAACCAGGCTGAAATGCCAGGCTCCAGAGATTATAATCAGTGGTGCAAACTCCAGCTGGAGGCCAGTCACTAATGGTGTACTCTTGAGGTCAGTACTGGGGCCAATACTGTTGCACACCCTCATTAATGTTCCTGGATGATAGAACAAGTGCACCCTCAGCAAATTTGCAGACACTTGAAGACTGGGAGGAGTGGCTGATACACCAGATGGTTATGCTGCCATTCAGAGGGATCTTGGCAAGTTGGATGGATCAGATGGGAGGAACCTCATGGAATTTAACAAAGGGAAATGCCATATCCTGCATCTGTTGAGTAATGTCCCCCCACACATTACTAGGGGCTGAGGACCAGCTGGCTGGGAAGTAGCTTTACAGGAAAGTATCTGGGAGCCCTGGTGAACACCAGCTTGAACATGTGCCAGCAAGGTGCTGTGTCCCTATGGCACAGCTGGCCAACAGTATCTCAGGCTGCATCAGGAGCACTGCCAATAGGTTGAGACAGGTGATAGTTTCCCCCTGCTTGGCATTAAGACACATCTGGAGCGCTAGATCCAGTTTTGGAGCTCCCAATGTAGGAAAAGTATGGTTTCACTGGACCCAATCCAGCAAAGAGCCACAAAGATGTTTACAAGATCAGAGTGTTTGTCATATGAGGAGTGGCTGAGAGCTGGAGGAGAGAAGCCTAAGGGAGATCTTATCAATGTATCTAAGTATCTAAAGTTAGGGGGAGGAAAGAAGATGAAGCAAGACTCTTCTCAATCGCATTCATGAAGGAACAAGAGGCAATAGGCACAAAGCGTTCCATAGGATATTTTTTTTTAAACAAAAGAAAAAAATTGGGTTTTTTTACTATTGTGGCCATCAGAGAGATGTCTAGAGACATTGTGGAGTCTTCATCCATGGAGATACTCAAAGTGCAAATGGAACCAACCCAGGGCAATCTGTTCAAGTTGACTCTGCTCTAAGCAAGTGGGTACACTAAATGATCTCCAGAGATTCTGTGATTTTTGACTTAGGTACTTTAATTCATCTCAACAACATATGAGCATTTCTTCCAGGTTCACTGTTTATAAAGAGATTTCTGATGCTTCTGAAGTTTTGCATGCTGATGGGACTTAAATTGTGGCCACAGGTTCCTGCTAGGGCATTAAAATACTGCCTGTGATAGATCCAGCCCAGTTTATTTTCTATGGCCAAACTGTTCCAGTTTGAAATACAAACAGTCCTGAAGAAACTTATGGACTTCACAGAATGAAGTGCCACTGCTTAGTAGACTATATATAAAAATAGATTATTTAGTACTATGGGCATATTATTGCCTCCAAAAAAGAATAAGAAATGTAGATGCACTCGTTAAACTAACAGGACTATTTAGGTAAGCATCAATTAAATAGATCACTAACTAGAAATCTACTCACACTTCATTACTACAACCTCTTGTTTGGTTTTTGGTTGTTTTGTTGTTTTGGGTTTTTTTGGTAATTTTGTGATTTATTTGGGTATATTGAGAATTCAGACATATACAAATCAAAGAGTGATAATAGTACTGTTTATGTATTTTACTGAATATACAGTGTTACTATATTTTTCTTTTTTCTCTTTTTAACATTTAAAAATATAACTGGGCTTACTCATGCAGCATTGTAAAATATGTCTTCCAGAAGCTACCATCAAGAGTAGTGTTACTCCTTGACAACCTCAGGAAAGGAAGGAGAGTGGGCTTTGCTCTTTCAAAGCCAGAAGCAGGTTCAGCTTGGACACAACTAATGACCTCTACAATAGAAATATGTCACACACAGAGGTCACTCTGAAGTGACCAAATCCTGAAGCCTTTATAGCTTAAAATCTACTCTGGAGTTTTGCCTAGAGGCTTATTACTGGTTAGTCTGTGTGCAGAGCACTGCAGATCTGAGTCATAGGGAATCTGTGCTGCTCTGTACTATCTTCATCTTTCTCACTCTCCCTCGCGCGTTCTGTGTCAAGCACATGAAACCAGCAGTTCTTGTGCAGTGATGACAGCCTGAGAGCAAAAACCTCATAGTCTCTCCCTGATTCACCCATGGTGTCAAACGCAGATAGAAATCCTATCAACTCATTTATATGCACTGTCCACCCACAAACTTTATCTCAAGTTGTGTGAGTGTTGAGTCACAGACAGGTAGCTCTTGTGCAAGTCCCAGCTTCATGTAAGCTGTGGGTAATAAAAGCTATTTCAGTCTCACAGAAATAATGACTAAGATACAAATAATCTCCTCACAACAAAAACCCCTTAAATCAATAGCAAAAATGCAAAAAGCAATTCTTATGAGGAGGACCTGCTGATTTGTTCACCCAGCAGAAGCTTTCATCCAGGTCAAGAAATAACCAGTGGACCATATCGATCAGATCACTCTTGTCTGCATGCCTGCAGACCTTATCAAAACCCTGTCTAGAGGCCTAGATGGTAAATACTATATTTAGAGAAGGTGCATTGGCACCACCCAAACAGATCATGTTTATCCAGGTGCACATGAATTCTGTTCTGTATTGCAGTTTCTACTGCTTTGCCTGCTACTGATATTAGGCTTGCCAGACTTTAGCATTTTTTATCACGTCTCCTCATTTAACCTCTGGAATCTTTTTTAGAGATTGGTGTCACATTGCCACTCTCCAGACCCCAGGCATATAGAAAGGGTGAAGAGAAAGGTAGGTGAATTAGCAGGTTCTTGCTCAGTGCTCAATACTGCCTCAAAAAACTCAGATGTCTGCAGATTTATTACTCTGCCTAGTTTGGTTTATAGCCTTCCCCAGCTAGCACACTTTCATGAAGAGTCTTTGCTGACTCTCAAAAGGAGGGGTTCAAGTATGGGGATCATCAGATTATTCCAATGAACGTATGCAAATAGATCATTTAGCTTCTCTGGAAACATTTTGGCCTCTCCTCTTTTTTTACTCTGCCATTGTCCTTTGATTTGTCAGACTCCAGCGGGCTTCTTGATCCTGATGTATGTAAGGCAAGATTTAATAGTAGTCTGGATTTGTTTTGTGAGTTGCTGCTCACAGTTTTTATTGTTCTTTCCCTGTGCTTTTTGTTAACATGTTGGTTTATGAACTTTGCTGTGGTTTTGGATTTGGAGAAGACTTAAACTTCTGATCTCTAATAATCTACCCTGTGGTGAGGTTACTGTGCCCACTTCCTTTTGCCAGCTCTCGATGTTGTGTTCCTCTGAGGATTGGTTTTTCCCCTCAGAGTCCCCCTGAAACCTGTGCTATGTAGTTCAACCCTTTTTCCCTATCACACCTACTCCTGACCCTATTGGCTCAGGGCCAATATCTTTCCTTGGCCCAAAACTAGATATACCCCTGTTTCTTCCTGCTTCGCTCTCTCTCTCTCCTCGGCCTCCTGGAACATCACATCGAGAATAAAGCTTGGACGGAAGCTGGGGGTGAGAGCCACTCTTTTGAAATCTCTATTCTGTCTCTCTGAAATATATTTCCCTAAAACCCCTGAATAACTGAGCTAGCGAGAGCCGGGGGGTGGCTAGAGGGAAGTGTATTTTCATCTCAAGACTTTAGTAGATGGAATACACTGATGCTGTGCTGTGCATCCTTCAGGAAGTTCGCCTCCACTGTAAGAATTTGTCGTTCCCAGCAGATACCTTTTGTTTCCTCTTCACAAGTTTTCTCATTGCTGTGTCTCTCTCCCTTTTGAAACTGGGTGCAACTGCTGTGAATGCTTGGCCTTTGTCAAATCCCTGGGAATGCTGAATGCAAACACAGGAACAGAAACCATGAGCTGAAGTGTAGGTCAAGACCTTGCACACAAATGAGGACCAAATGAAGGGCTGCATCTGTTCTGTGGCTTCCCTGTCCCACTGCTCTGTGAAGCAGTATTGATGGATCTAACGTAGTCTGTGTTACATAACAGTGCTGCAGTGTCCAGACAACATGAAGGTCTAACTTGAAGTACACTGCTGGTAATATTCCCACCCTCTTTGCCCATCTGATCATTCTCAGCACGCTCTCTCTGTCCTTCTGGTCAGGCAGGCAAGCAGCAGACTCAGGAACTACAGATGCTTAAAGCTGACATTTTGGTGCATTGGCATTCTGTGCCGCCTGCTGGGTTCCTATTTCGTTTACTTGATCTGCTTATAAGATCTCATTAATAAATTTCGTTATCCCATTACCAGCAGATGTGACCCTTACCTTTTCTGTATATTTTATATTCTGGTACTATCAGATACAAATATCCTGCATGTGTGTAGCATGTCATGGCCTTTGTCTAAGACCAGACATTTGATTTCCCTCCACTTATTCATTGGATGTTTAACATTGTTATAGAAGTGTGTGTTGTTCTGGTGTTTGTTTCCTCCTTCATTTCCAATTTTGAAAGTATTTTATTTGTTTTCTTTTTTAATTATTATTTTATTTCGTGGGTTTTTTTTTTTTTTATTTTTTAATTGGTATTCTTACTTTTGCTCTCTGGCCTCTCCTGCACTCAGAAAGGCACAATTTCCAAACCTTTGCTGATGGCATATTGAACAGTGAGTTCCCCACTCCTGCTGCTACCCAGTTTATATCTTAATCAATCACAACCTTTAAATACCAGCAGTTTAGCCCTCAGTGAGTCCACCATTTCTGTACAGACTCTTTATCTCAGAAGTACTCCCAAGCTCAGATCAATCTGGAATTTTGCCCTTTAAACCATTCTCTCCTCTAGTTGTTGAAAGTTTGCTCCTTCCTGGTCAAACATAAGGCAATGGGGGCATTTTAGAGGTCACTATTAGACAGGGATGAATTTTGCCTCCAAAACATGTGAGGCCCAAAACTACAGGCTCTTCCCCAGCACTTTTAGGAAATTGTTCTGCTTTGCATGTTTAAACAACAACAACAATAAAATCAAACAAACAACCCCCCCACCCGAACCAACCAACCGACCAACCAAAAAACACCCCCCAAAACAAAACACCTTTTGAATTTAGAATTAGAAGTTCTTCTACCTGAATTAATTTTTATCTGCTTAAAAACCATTTTCCAAATAATAACTGATTTTCTTCTAAATCATTCCTTCAAATGATATTTTCTGCAACAAACGTAATGTGGTACAAAATATCATCTTATTTTCCAGTTCCCACAATCATAATTTGAGTAATAATCTCACACTGACACTGTGACAGAGGAGAACAGCTTTTGAGGAGATTGAGCCTAAAAATTCTGCCAACAGACTTACTAAACCAAGGCACACTTTCTGTTGAAAATGCACAGTACAGATGTCAGAGACCTTTTTTAAACGTGCTACAGAGGAGTATCATTTACCACTTTGCAATTTCAAGCAGTTGTCTCAATGTTAGGGTACCACTTATATTATTTTGTCATCGTTCCAGAAGCACACAGAGATCCAAGCAGGAGTCAAAGCAAAACCAACACCCAGAGAAAAACATTCTTTGCTTTCAACAAACAAGCAATGTGCATGTGTCCATGCTCCTTTCTTTGTCTTATTTCCCAGACCTGTTTCTAGTACTTCAGTGGACCAGAATATGAACATTTGAATATGCATCAGGGCAGAGCCAGAGGCAGAAGTTGCCGCTGTCACATTTGAGAAAAAAAGGATGTTGATATTAAGAAAAAAGATCTGTAATTCCTTTTATTATTTCTGAAAGTTATCTACCACATGCAGTAGAAGAAACAGAGCAGTCTCTAAAATGATATAATAGCATATAGGTATTTATTATGGATGGTGACACTTAAACAGAATCAAATGTAAGGGTCCCTAGCAAAAATAAACCCTTCAAGAGCAGTAAAAGCCTCAAAACTTTGGAAGTTGTGCCAAAGATTCATGCAGAAATTGTAAGAGAGATGTAAGAAATACACATAAACTCTTCTGAGAGAACATTTGATTACATCTTAAGCTAACTGTGCAATAGGACAGTTTCCTAATGTGCTGAAAGGTTAGGCCACTGCAACTGGAAACAGGAAATCTAGAGCAACCATGGAAAAAAGCCATCTTCCTTTGTGTTCCCTTTTTGCTAAAAGCAAAACATTCTTTGATGTTTAAAAATAATTAAGTCCTCAATATCCATTTTAAAAAAGACAGTAAATAAAGTAAGTGTCCATGAAGAAAAGACCATCCAGATGGAGTTAATGCAAAGCCAAATTGAAGTTACTACTTAAAGACCTCTCTAGATACAGTCTATCCAAATCAGTTGCTACAGGCTTTTCACCTCCTCTTTGCATTTTAGTGACTTTTTTCACAGCCAGGCATGGGATCAACTGCATCAAACTGAACTTGTGTACCTGTCAAAAAAGAATAATTTGGCTTTTAGTTGCATTTATGGCAAAAGTTGCAGTTGTCCAACTTTCTTCTCCATTAAACTATCTTGAAACATGTCCAGGGCTGATATTTTAGATGATTAGCAGGTATTTTACCCAAACCAGAGCCATGTTCTAATATTAAACTTAGCAGCAGAGTCTAGGTAGCACTGAAATTTTTGTCTTCTGGCTGCTTTGTGGGTACCATCACTTTCTTGGAGGAAGTTCTCTCCCTCAGGAAATAACTGCTCTTGTAACTCCTGTAAGTCTTCGTGTGGCTGGTTGGTTGGTTGGGTTTTTTTCTCTGTAAGGACTTAAGTATTTTAAGCACCCATGTTGCAAGGTTAAAAATGTAATAAATACTAGTTATCCCTGTTCAAATGTCTCAGTTTCAGTGTAATTGCTGGAGAAAGCAGAGAAAAGCAGAAGTTGCCATCTCCGGAACCTCATCCTACTCTCATGAGAAGCTGCAGGTAGCAAATCCTTTTCTACCATTCCCTTTGTGTTTGCTGGCACACGTGGATGCACTCAGCCAGAAAAACTGGATTACAATGTGTTGAATGTAAAAGGAGGAGGGTTGCTCATGCAAATGATTTATTTCATGTGGTAAGCACAGAGGTGGGGTGGAGAATTATGGATAGAAAGCTGTTGACACTTTCTACATGCATTCCTATTGTTAAAAACATATGGGCATAAGGACAAAAAAATTATCTGTTGAGAAGCAACAAAGACTCCAGCTAGAAATACAAGGCTCTTAGTCATGATGTTGGCACCTTGAAATGCTTTTTGTTTGGAAAAGCAAAGTAGTCTTCTTGGAAGTAAAAGGCTGCTGTGCATTACTGTGAGCTCAGTGGTTGGGCCCTCCTGTATCTGAAATTCTGTATTTGGTTATCTCTGCAGGCATGGTTGAAATTTGCTCGGCCAGTAGCCCTGCTTTGAAGTGAGCTGTAGGTACTCATGGGGATGTGCAATGCCTGTGACTTGCAATAGAGAAACTGCTCACTGATGGTGCTGAGTAAGGGCTGCTGTGCAGCTCACATGAAATGCAGAAGCCTTATTAATAAAGGATAAATCCTGTAAGATCTAGGCTTTGGCATTGTTACAGCTTTGATAAGCTTTAATACAAACCTACTTTTTCAACAAGGGAAAACTGTATTATAACTGTTCCACAAATTATAATATATATTTATGTCATATCATATAATATATATGTATGTCATACCATATGACATACACCAAATCTCATTTTTCCCCTGCATGTTCTTTTGAAAATTTTGGTTGGTTGGTGGGCTCACCAGAGCAGTATATTTTGTATCTCCTCCTACATTAATATATAACAGAATTTAAGTATAGGACATGTACTTGAACCCCAAACTGAAACTTACAGGCACCAGTGCAAACTGCAATTTTTCCTATTCTTGGGCATTCTTTAATTTTTGAGCCAGGATCAGAGTCTGAGTCTGTATTATCAAAGATAATGTTTTATAAACCAATAAACAAAAAAGGAGCTGAAATCAGAAATGTCTATCTGAAAGCATATGTTACATATGTTAAGACACCTTAGAGAACCTCCCCTCTATTAATACACGTTATTTGCTGAGATATGTGTGGTAAGTAGGATGCTGGTAATTTCAGAATTGCTGGTGTGTGTTCAGTAAATATGCACTGCATGCTATTTGTTTCAAAGTGAAACTCTACTACGAACCATTCCCAAACTGGGACAATCAGTTCATTAATAATAACAACACACATTTGGAAAGATTGATGGGAACACAGGGTTCACACCTGCTTCCTGTATTATTTAAAAAGAGACATACCATCCCACCACATACTTAATTTTAGTTTCAATAGCTTGCTTTTGTGTCAGGCTCACCAGTGGGGAATCTCTGCTTCCCATTCTCCATGTGGAGAATTTAAAGCTTTGCTCTTCCTGAAAATGAATTATTTCTGGTAACACAGATTTCATTCTGCTACATCTATAGACTCCTCTCTTCCTGAACCTGATTTCTGATTTTTCGAGTAGCTCCTGCCTTGGCAGCCATGTGTTGCTCAGCAGTTTCCAGCAGGAGAGAACATTTGTTAACTTACAGGTGTTTGTTTTCGTTCACTGCATTTCCACTCAATTCCCAGCTTGGTATTCCCTCAAATCCTGTGTCCCCGGGTGTACACATTCCAACATGATGGGCACACTGGAAGCGTATAAAACAGACTGCAGATTGTAGATTCCCATCTTTATATAAATTTAGTATTTCTTTCCCTGAACAATGGCTCTTCCAAGTCTAATAAAAATAGATTTTCCTAGAAATAAAAAGCATTTTTCTTATGACTTTGTAATTTATTTATTTATTTTTTTGATGGCTGGAGCTTGAGCTATACAGCCTCTCCAGGTAAGCATTGAATCAGACAGCATGTAGCTATAAACTTGATTTCATTTCACATCTATCATTTCTATCAGTTTTCCCTTCTTTCACTTTTCTTTCTTCAGGCCAGCTAGTTCCCGCCATGTACGTGTTTTTACTTTTGGTTTCTGCAACTTCCAGTAGCCACCCGCTAAATTTTCTCGGCAACAGTTATCTGAGCTGCGCAGCGCCATGCGCTCCTCCCGGTCCGGCAAAGGGCGGCTCGGAGCACTGAGTTCCAGCGGCCGCTGCCTCGGGGATGACACGCGGCCCCGCGGCCAGAGGGGCTCGAGGATCGCGGCGTGCTGTGTGTTGTTGGAACCTTTTAACTATTTCACTTCAGAGTGTTTGTTCATTTTAGATTATTCTATTCACCTTGTGCCTTTTCTTCACTTCTAACAGTTACGTATTCCCCTTTTTCACCAACTCAGCTTCTAAGGTTTTTGTGGGGTTTTTTTTTCCCTTTTTTTTTTTTTTTTTTTTTTTTTTTTTTTTTGTGTGTGTGTGTGTGTGTGTGTGTGTGTGTGTGGTTTTTTGTGTGTGTGTGGGGGGGTTGTTTGTTTGTTTTGGTTTTGGTTTTTTGGTTTTTTTGTTCTTGTTGTTTTGGTTTGGGGGGGGGGGTTTGGTGGGTTTTTGGGGGGCTTTTTTTTTCTTTTTAGATTTAATTTTAACGACCAGGCGACAATTCGATCTGCTTTTCCAGTTTTTCTTCGGGTTTTCCACCTTTAAATTTTTTTTTTTATTTCCTTTTTTTATCCCCCCCCCCCCCGCCCCCCGTTTACTTTTTCTTTTTTTTCTCTCTTCCTTCCCCCCCTTTTCCCTTCATCTCCACTCTCACGTTTTTCGCTCGCGACTCCACCTCCCCGCTCCGCAGCCCCGCTCCCGCCGGGCCGGCCCCGCCTCGCCCCAACCTCGGGGGCCGCTCTCCTCCTGGCAACAAGTGACGCGCGCGGGGCGGCCAATGGGGCGGCGCCGGCGGGGCGGCGGGCGCGGCGCTCGGGCACGGCGAGCCCGGCCGCTCCGCGCAGCCTGCGCGCCGCGGGGGACGATGGCGGGCGCCGGGCGCTGCCTGCGCGCCTGCGGCCTCGCCTGGCTCCTGCTGTGCTGCGCGGCCCGCCGGGACCCCGCGGGTAAGCCGGGCGCCCGCCGGGCGAAGGGGGAGGCGGGGCGCGGGTGCGCTGCGGGGCGCGGAGGGTCCTTGAGCGCCCCGACGGGCGCCCGGGCGGGTCGGGGGGCGGTGTGACGGGCCTTCCGCCCCGGCGGCTCCTTCGGGCGCTGCGCTCCGTGGTAAAGTCCGAGTGCGCGGAAACAACCTGGGAAACTTAGAAGGAGAAGCGAAGAAGGCAGGAAAAATCCCCGGACCTCTCTCCCGGACCGTGCGCTTGGCCTGGGGCGTCGCGAACGGCGCCGCTGCCCCGCCGGCCGCGGCTGCCACGTTCGCGGTGCCCGCGGGGCCGGGGCCGGGCGGGGCCGCGGCCTTTGGCCTGACAGCTCGGGCGCAGCAATCACCCGAGCCCGGGCAGCTCCCGGCAGCGCGCCCCGCGCCGCTGTTACCGCCGCGTTCTGCGCAGCGAGACGGAGGAGGAAGCAGGTGGAAAAGTTTCGCGTTGAGCGAATCCTTGTAAGACAATGCCGCTAGCCGCGTCAGAGCTTCTGGGAAACAAGTTGAGCTCTTCGATAAGTTGCACCTCGCGTGTTTTTTATATCCTGTGATAGTAACAGGCTCAGGTTGGTAGCTGAAGAAGTCACTAAAACTTCATGGCCAGAACGTTGAACTGGAGTAATTATTAATAAATTGCTGCACAGAGAGATTTCGAGAGACACCATCAGCAGTTTTTCCAGGGAAATTTTAAAAAGTGATTTTCCACTTGGTATCAGTGTGGGGGCTGTGGAGGCAGAAATGAAAGAAGACATGAGAAAAGTTAAAAACTTGTTACAAGAAATAAAAAAGAGGAAGTCCTGAGAGAAGAATAAAAAGAAAAAGCAGATACAATGCTGAAAAAGTACAGGGTTAAAGGATACCAAAAAAGCGGGTTTAGTTGTTAAAATGTCATAGTAGGATTAAAGGGACAGTTGGTTCAAGTGTGCTACTTAAAAAAATTCACTGTAGTAGGTTGGTGATTTACAGATTCTTTTTGGTGTGATTACCTAGGTACTATTTAAATACTGTTTGGCACTTACAGTGGAAAATTCATGGGTAGACTGGGAAGTGGTGGTAAAATTCACTGCGTAACATCACCGAATATTTTCCTTCCTGTTCAGCCAAACGTATGAGTAAGTCATAACAGAAAAACGCGGTAGGAATGTGATTGACAGTGCATTACTATTAAATACAAAATACTACTCAGCAGATTCTTTATTTAAGCGGCAGAATAATGGCCTTGTGGGTCTGGAACAGCCAAGATCCACTTCTGGCTGATTAGTGAAAGCTTTATCCTGTGGAGCCATCTTTATTGTGGCATAGAAATAGTTTTAGGGCATTTTTTCGTGGTTCGCTTAAACCTACTGCTGCTTGTCAGAAGTGTTCTTACACTGACAGAGGTGTTAGCTTATATTAGTAGGATGATCCATATACTTTTTAAATGGTATACTAGGCTTTATCAACTTGACTTTTTCTATAGTTATAGGTCCCTATATAATTTTTTTTAAAAATTACTCCTAATTTGTCGTGTGTCATCTTTGGTGGGATACACATTCTAAAACTTTCTCCTCAAAGCAGTGCCAGTTAACTTAGTACTACTGCAGTTGCATCCACAAACTGGTCCAAATGTAAACCTCTCATGCTGTGTATCATCTATGATACACAGTTCTAAAAAGAGTGCTCATTAAGTGAAGATTATTGTTAATTATATTTTATGGTGTCTGTTGTGTGTATGTTACTGTGTTTACAGACAGGCTTGAAAATGAGATTCTTTACCCAGTAAGCTTGCAAATTAATCAAGGGCTGATGCAATCAGTATATGTTAAATATAGAGGAAGAATTCTTATCACTAGAATTGGATTTAGAAGTCTCATTTTGTCTCTCCTCATTTTATATAGACTTGGAAAGAGCTCTTTTCCTCCAGAAGTTAAGACTCACTAAGGAGCATGGAAATGCACTGAACATGGCTTCTACGGAAGAGGTGGTTTAGCATACAAAGAGAAGTTGTAGTACTTTTCTGAAAGTGTTTCTCGGAATATGATTGCCCTTTTAAAAATGAGCTTCCTGTGAATATGACGCTGAATCATATCCATATGTTTGTTCTTATTCAGGCAATGATGCTTTTACCATTCGCCATGACAAACTGAACAAGTGCATACAAGTTAAAAACTCACTGATTGTCATAGATGACTGCAGGAACACGAGTGAAACTTTATGGAAATGGGTATCCCAGAATCGCCTCTTTCACTTGGGGTCCAGGCAGTGCCTTGGACTTGATATATTCACCAAATCAGTGTCTCGCCTGAAAATGGTTGATTGTAACTCAGAATTAATGCTGTGGTGGCGGTGTGCTGATGCTTCCATTGTTGGTGCATCTCAGTACAGAGTGACTATCAAGAATAACTATGTGACTGCAAGCATAAATGCCACAGACCAGTGGAGAAGCAGCAATACTTCCAGTGATATATGTCGGCATCCCTACCGTGGTAAGCAGGTTTGCACTTGGGAGATTTTTTATTTGTTGAGGGCTTTTTGAGTATGTCTCTGCCAATAAGTTCTTAAAATTAGTTATGCAAAAAGATTGATCAATGAAGCAATAGAATGTTGTGCTGTAGAGGGAAACTTTAAAGGTTTTTAAGAAAAAAGAGGAGCACAGTAGTGCACTGCTACTGAGTGGCTTTCTCAGCAGGTTTAAATCCCCCCTGCATCATATTTCAGTGCAAACCTATTTCATTATGAAATACCAACCACATTCTGTCTGAACTGACCTCCTCGCCAGGATGGGAATTGTCTTGTTAGCAGGGTTTGAGGATGTTCTCTTTCTGGTAGGTTTTACAGTCAAATTCAGAGCGTGCTGCCAGCTCGCAGCCTGCTAGCCTGTGAGCTTTGGTATGATAGTGTGTACACTTGACATGGAAGCCAGTCTTATCTGAAATCTCATGCTTGCTGGAAGAAGTAGTGAAAATGTGCTTTACCTTTTCCCTTTTCTGTATATGTTGATTGTTAAGAGTCCTTGTTCTGTAGGACTCTGCAAAGCACTTGGATTTCAATAGGACCATGAATTATCCATAACTTACCAGAATGGGGGAGACAAGTTTCTGCTGTTTCTCAGAAGAAAAAGTACAGAAAAATATTTCTCAATGTATTTTTTTTCCAGTTCTGGCATTGCTGTATATTATCTGTAACAAGAAGATATAGTATTTTAAGACCACAAGTGTGATTTGCATGCATTTAGGTTAGCTGTATCTGTACAAGCAGTAACACTGATTTGCTGTTACTTTCCATGTCTAAGCAAAGAAAAACAATATGGTGTCTTTATTTTACTACTTTTTTTTTTTTCCCCCTGCAGAAGTTTATACCAAAGATGGCAACTCTTATGGTAAACCCTGTGAGTTTCCCTTTCTGTATAACAAGGTGTGGCATCATGACTGCATTCAGGATGAAACGCACACGGGTGGGAAATGGTGTGCCACTTCTGAAGATTATTCTCGTGATGGAAAATGGGGAATCTGCTTACAGCCAGGCATGTTGGGTTTCTGAACAGACATCCTAAAAACATTCTGTCACTTCTCTGACATACAGCTCCACCTTTGTGTGGCCGTTAAGCTGTGTAAAAGCTTTTCTATTGCAGCATTGGCTTACACTGCAAGTATTTGTGATGACCGATATAAAAATCAGTAGACCCTCAGTATTATATTGAAAACTTTTTCTTTTGAAACTTGCATAATGTTTCTGTATAATTGTAGTTACAAGTACCTTCTGCTTCCTTTAAACAGAGGATGGTTGTCATGATATCTGGGAACATGATCCAGGGTCTGAAAATTGCTACCAGTTTAATACACAGGCTGCACTTTCTTGGAAGGAAGCTTATATTTCCTGTCAAAGGCAAGGAGGAGATTTACTTAGCATCCAAAATGCATCTGAATTAAGTTACATACAAGGTAGGTGTAATTATTTGCATATTGGGAAATCTTTATAAAGTGGAGACAGCACTTTGGTTTCTGTCCTAAACCACTGGGTTAAGAGTTGATTGTACTTTAAATATTTTGGCTTTCATTTGTGCAGCAAAACTAAGGTGCTAATGTCATTTTAGGGAGTTTAAATGTATTTGTATGATTTCATTATAGCAGTTAGGTGTTGTTCATATTGTTAATGAGGAATGTCTCCAAAATCTTAAATACAGGCCAGAGCAGCAGTCGGTGTTTTAGCAGAATGTTACTCTCTTGTTACCATATTTCCTCCCTGATGTTCAGTCTTGACCTGGAGAAATTATCAAAGTGCCTTTGGAACTATAAAACCAAAGGAGACATTGGAAGGGAAGGCTTGTGTGGATTAGCTCCTCCTCAGTTCAAGAAAGTTTGCATGTCCGATTATAGTAGCAATCTTTCTTTCCTGAAATGCATGCCATTTCAGAATGTATTTTTAATTTAAAATTTAAATTTTTAATTTAAAGGAGACCAATAAAAGATGAGCATTTTATACTATTTGTTTTCTTTAAAAAAACAATATCTCTAGGCAAGGATGACATTGCCAAGATCTTCTGGATTGGCTTAAATCAGCTGGATGTTTCTGGCGGCTGGCAGTGGTCAGATCACAAACCTTTGAATTTTCTCAACTGGCATCCAGGTACTAATACTTCTGGTGGTATGGACAATATTCTCAATAGTAATTAGTATTACTTTTTTTTCCCCATCTCATTCCATTTTCAGAAGCATCTTTTCCTCCTAGCCAGTGAATCTTTCTGTTCTCATTTTATATTTGTGGCTGATTAGGTTGGTAATATCTCAAAGAAGGTAAAACTTACATAGAATTTTGAAGTCCATTTTAGTAAAGTATCCACAGCTTTCCTAGCTGCTAAATTTCTCCTCCTACTGACGGAATGATTTCCCTTGTGCTTGTGCTTAGGCAAGGATTGGCGTTAGAAGCTTAACTGGGGTTTTTAAACTTCAAGGTTGCCTAAATTTGTTTCGAGATGAAGACGAAATAAGTATAAAACCTTTTTTAATTACTCCAAAGGTGCTAGTAAGATTAGTGAGAGTATTTGTAATTTTCAGGATGAATATGTAATGTTCTCACAAGTGTTCCATGAATCTAAGTGTATATGAGAATCCCAGAGTAATAATGATCAGGAATACTGAAGCTAATGTTGTTCTGTCGTTCAAACTGAATTTGATCTTTTTTAAGTGGAATTCTTTTTTTCTTTAGTTTCTAGAACAGTGCTGCAACTGGAATTCTGTGAAAAGTTTAGAAGTGGTTTCTGTTAATTCTTTGATAACTTTGCTAAGAAATTTCTGTGGGATTTTCCAAATGTGCTCTGTCTTTTGGAAGGGTTGAGAACTTTGCTGCTTGTACTATTGACTGCATCTTCTTCTGGAACTGTGACCACTCTGTGGGTCTGTAATGCAGAGCTAGAGGCCAGACTATGGTGAGATACAGTGGCATAATTTAGTGTGCAGTTATGGCAGACATATTCATGTCTACTGCTCTTGTGAAAGTACTTAGTAGTGCCTTACAGAAATTTTGATACATGCAAGTTGAGCCCATTACTTTTTCTTTCACTTTACCCTTCTGAAAAGACCCTGGCCTGTCCCACTGTTCTCTTTCATGGAGAATTGAGATTTACTTTGAGCCTTTTTTCTGTGAGCCTGAACAAACCCAGTACAGGGGGAGCTAAGGTACTCTGTGTAGGTCACAGCTTGGTTTTGCTTTGAGGCGCGAAGAAAAAGAAAGTAAAAAAGTTCTATTAGAAAGGGGCTCCAAGGGAAACTGAAGACTGCAAAAAAAGAGCTTTTCTCTGTGTGCTGTTTCAAATCTGGGGCCTTGTCTCAGGTTTCTGTTAAGGTAAAGATTATGGTTAGCATTGAGAGAAAGTACAGAACTGTGTTTAGAGGGAGAGTGTAATGGGACTGCCAAAGGAAACTGAGGGCTGCAAAATTGGCTCTCCCTTGAGATATTTCTAGTCTGGGAAAGTGCTCAGGCAAGGGTTTCTTGTATTGTAAATAGAACATTCCTCCTGGTTCTATGATTAAACATTGGAAAAGAAGTCAAGATTCCTTGATTCTGAAACTTTCTCTCTCTCTCAAAAAAAAAAACAAAACACCAAAACATTCTGTGGGACCTGTGCTAGGACAACTGCTCTCAGTCGATGCAAATTATGTTCTTCAAATACAGGGTACCATACTATCCAGACCATGTTATTCTTGTATTGAAAGCCAGTAGTAAAAAGAAGCAGTCGCTGCCTTATTGTTTGATAACTTGTGCTGTTATGTTTTTATTTGTTCCTGTCTATAGATATGCAGAGTTTATCCCCACTGGATGGGATGAGTTGTGTGGTGATGAATGCTGCTTCAGGTCAGTGGCAGAGTTACCACTGCGGGACACAGCTTCCATATGCTTGCAAGAAGTCACTCAATAAAGTTTCAAGCATTCCAGGTAGGACAGTTTGCATTTTTGAGTTTTGTATGTTAATATGGGTATAATGTTCACTTATGGAGTCTTTCTTTTCCCTCCCAAGCCTTTTCAGGCATCTCTGCCAAAACATTTTCACAACAGCTTTGGGTTTTTTAGCAGAGCAGAAGCAAACTCTGTTTCTTCAGTGTCAAGATGATGCATCACAAACAGTTTTCATATTTGCAGCTTTCTCATTCACACATAAAGCATTTTGCAGCAGTCCTGCCCTTTTCATCACATTTTTCTCCATGGCTTGTGCGTTCTTTCATGTATTACTGGAAGTCTGGAACTGGCAGTTGCATCCCAAACCTTTCCACCTTCTCTTTAAGCCTGTTTCTCTCACTCTTGGTGTGTATTGACATAAAATGAGACTTACCTGGGTCTTGGATCAAACTCTGTTGAATACAAGTAGAAGTATTCAAATAACTTTACTGTCCTCTGAAACCAGGCCAGGCACTGAAAATCAGAGTGCAAGAGTTGGTGGTTTGCTCAGGGAGTAATCTTTACTGGACCCATAACAGATCTTACAAGATAATAATTCCTTCTTCCCGACGCACACACACAGAGGCCTTCAGTGTTTACAGTGTCCAGCCATGCCATATAAATGCTTCCATGCTCTTGGTCATTTATCTGCACCTGAATGTCCAACCCTTCCTATATCTGTGACCTTTTCTCTGTGTGCTTTGGCCTTACTCAGTTCCCGGGGCTCTCCTGCAAAAACTTTCACTAGAAGATAATTGTGCTTGGATGACAGGGAGGACTAGAGGGTAAGGGGTGGGGGGTGTGTCTGGCTGAGGCATGTTCTCTTCAGCTCCCCCTGGAGAGGTGTACATTTGAAGAAGAAATAGTTAGCAGTGTTGTAATGCATTAATTGCGTTTATATTGTGTTTCCATTAATGCATTACAACAAAGCAGTTTAAGTTTAACTGAACTGATTCAAGTTTTGCAGTGATGCTCTGAAAGCTAGTTGTCAGTTAACAATTCTTGTCTGTTCTCTGGCTCTTCAGTGGGGTATGTAGAGTTATTACCAGTGTTTATGTAGTGTTTTATTCATTAAAAAACAAAATTCCTGTGGTTGGAGTATTTTTTATAGTGTATTTTGAACCAGAACGGCTATTAGTGTATAGCTTTTTAGCATCCATTAAAACTAATTAGAGTTCTTTAATATCTTGAGAAGAAAAAAATATTTAAAACTAAGCATTTTTTGAGTTGTGTGCTTCTTTCCTGCACACAACTTCTTGATTTGTCTTCAGTTGATTTTGAAATCTTTCTTGCAATTACTTTTGAACCTTTCACTTACGCTAAGACCAGCTTAATGTAATATAATCCTGCTTTTTATTTTCACTCCCACTAACTTCTTTCTCCTTCTTCCTACTTCATGGCCCTGAAATATTATGAGTTCTCCTAATGCTGCATTGAAGTCTGTTTGTTTGACTAAGCTGTGACCCTTTCCTACATGAGCCCTGAAGAGATGCGAACACATTCTGATTGCTACCTTCTGGCTATTTCCAAGGTGCTGCTGACTTTAAAGCCAGCCCCTTGCACTAGGCAATGTAAAACAAAAGCCTCTGATTCTGTTTCTCTTCAATATTAGAGTTTTGGAGACACTTGGATACTCGCTGTGAGCCGGGCTGGCTCCCCCACGATGGCTTTTGCTACATGCTGATAAACAACCAGGCACCTTGGAGTTCAGCAGATGAGTTGTGCAAAGCGAATAAAAGTAACCTCATCAGCATTCACTCTTTAGCAGATGTTGAACTGGTTGTTACAGAGCTTCATAATGGTGAGTTGGGGTAGTAGTAAAGGTCAAGCACCAAGTGCTGCACGCCGTAAGTTACATGTATCCAGCATATGGGTGTCATAACCTCTGGCTTTTTAGTGTGGGTGTTAATGCTGAGCTTGTACTCAGGCTAGTGTTGTATGTTGCTGTGCAAATCCAGTCCCCCTGTGTTAGGACTTGTTCTGGTTCAGTTTATTAATTTATTTATTTGCTGGGCTAACCGACATCTAGTTTTTTATTACTTTATGCTTAATTTGCTCGTTCAAAGAGAATAGTAGATAGTTGGGTCAGTATTTTGACTGCTGAGTCACTGGTAGTGTTTGCTGTGTCCTTGCCTGCACATTAATTTGGTTGAGGGGTTTTTTTTTGTTGTGTGTTTGTTATTTCTGTTTGTTTGTGGTTGGTTTTTTTTCCCCATTGTTCCTTCTCTGTAAAACTTACTCATAGTTGTAAAAGTTATAAGAATAAAAGTTAAGAAACAAGACACCAAACATACGTTATGGTTGTGTCAAATACCTTTTCTCACCATAAGAAAAATAATATCTCTATACTGCTGCACAGTATTTTTCACTGCTGTGCAGTATGATAAAAAAATTAATTTTGCTGATAACACACTGCTTTCCTATCAGTTTGAATATTATATTGAAACGATAATGTTGTCTTAATTTCAAATTACAGATGCTGAAGAGGAAATATGGATGGGTCTAAAGAATGACGATGTGCCAACCTTGTTCAAATGGTCAGATCGCTCACCTGTGGTTTTTACCTACTGGGATCAGAATGAACCAAAAATTCCCTTTAACAGCACTCCTAATTGCGTGTCGTATTCAGGCAAGGTAGGAGTAACAGTGTTGAGTTTGGTTGTTGGTTTGTATTTTTCATCACGGTGGAGGAAACATTGGTGTGTTTGAAAATCAAGGAGGGGGATAAAGCAGATAGCTGATCTTATTTCTGGAGTAATCTTTAAAATGCATTTTCCTACAAGCACATTTCTTAAAATTATTTAGCTGGAACTCTATAGCTATGTACTGCAAAGAATGGAAGAAATGACCCTTAGCTCTGAGACTGCCACATTGTTGGCCTTGTCACTCTGTATTTTGGATTACTATATTCTTGCATGTCTCTGGCAGAAAGGTAGGAAAGTAGGGAAATCTGGGTTCAGTCATCTCTCAGACCAATTTGGGTCACCCAGTCTTAGGATAGAATGTTCTAAAAAGAGTTTTGGTGAAGGAAGGAGGTCACTGAGAGTGGGAAGCAGGCTGTATCTCAGCCTGCAGATTCATTAGAAAAGTGGAGCATCCATTTGCCTGCTTTGTCATTAGCCTGGCCCTGGAGCTCCTCTGAGCTCTGTGCTACTTCCACATTAAGCTGAGCACCCATTCCCTTCCTGATCTGAGAGTTAGGCCAGGCACCACCTTGGACTTTTCTTTCCTCTTTCAATGTGATCCAGAATCCTCCCATCTCCATATGTCAGGTTTCTCTCTCCCTTCCAAACATACACCTGTGCATAGAATCCAGGGCATCCCACCCAATATCTATACTAAAAACATTTCGGCTTTCTCACCAATGGAAACAGCCCCTGTCAAACATAGAAATTGAAAGATTGTTAGAATTTAAAATACTTTTTTTTTCCTTTCGTTCTCACAGCTGGGACAGTGGAGAGTCAAATCCTGTGAAGAAAAATTGAAATACGTTTGCAAGAAAAAAGGAGAGATTTTGAATGAAACAAAATCAGATAAAAGTTGTTCATTAGAAGAGGTAATAGGAAGCCTCTGTTTCTTTTTGCTGTCATTTGGCTCAGAAACCTGCTTGAAATCACTTACTTCCTCTACTTCCATTTCTTTCTCGTCTGTTCATTAAAGTCTGTGAAACATTTTATCTGAAAAAGGACATTTATATCGCACAAACCAAATTTCACACTCTCCTAAGCAGGCTTGGGATGTATTACCAGTATATTTATTGATGAAAGTATTATAAGCTTGGACCCAGGAGGGTTTGTGTTTTATTTATTTAAAAGAGGTTGATTTAATTAGAAATGTTATTGATACCACCATTTTTTCTGTTGTTTTTGCTCACATTATGTTTTAAAATTTAGGATAAGCACTTTGCAATATAAAGATACAGAGAGATTGTTAACTGGGAATAGGTTTTTTTACGTTTCACTGGCTCTCATTTTTGTCCTACGACTTGAATAAAGGTGGGGGCCTTTTTGTTTTTTTGTTGGGTTTTTTTGGGTTTTTGTTTTGTTTTGTTTTTTTACAGTATGAATCTTACAGCTTAAATAAAGCTTTTGTCTTTTGAGCTAGCCTGGGATCGTATTGCTAGCTACTTCAGAGTTATTTGGTTCCATTTTGTGTGGCATATTGCTTGCAACAGGATATATGTTTGCCCCTTATCTTTCTTTCTACGTGACCTTTTTAGTCTGTCTTTTCAGAGACTTCCAGTATGCAGAGCTACAGCTTTCTGTGCTGTTCAGACACCAGTGGCATTGCTAGGCTAGAAAAGAGTTAACACATTAATGTTTCTTGAAATTTCAGTGTAAATATGGGGAGAAATGTTTGAATAATACACAAATTTGTAAGTTCACAGATTTTTAGCATCAAGTATTTTTCTCAGAAGTAAAGAAACACTGGTGTATGCCTTCCTAGTATTCTTGTGTTTGAATCCTGGCGTTGGTGGAACAGCATGAAAACTCCTATTGTTTTGAATAGGACTGGGCCGTTGCCCTTGTGTTTCTCTCTGTAAATGCACATAGTGGTCAGAAGACTCTGCCCAGGCGAGCTAAAACAGTGGTGTATTTTATTCCTGTGGCTGCATTATTTTTTACAACTGTGAATCTGAGAGTTGATGATAGTGGACCTTGTGTGTGACACAGTGCATTTCTTTCTTGTGTATGCTGTGCCAGCTTGTGGGCACCAGGCAGTGTTGGCAGTGATTTATTTTCCCCTGTAGGTAATGCCTAAATTAGGTTGTTTTGTATAAATGTGTTTTTTGTTTGCTAACCAGGGATGGGAGAGACATGGAAACTACTGTTACAGGATTGATAAAATGGAAGTTTCATTTGGGGCCCTGTGTAATCTTACAGTGATGAACAGGTAAAGCACATTTGTAATTTATGAGCAGGTTTAACAGCACAATCCTGGAGATAAAATCAGAGATTAAAACTGCTGTATGATAACTAATGGTTTATTAAAAAAACCAAAAAAGTAGAGAGAGAATTGCTTTTGCCAAGAAGTAGAAAGTCGTGTTTTCCACGGTGTGATGGTAAACCCACCGTGTGAAACCTTCTTGGAAGTATGAGAATTCCCAGCCTGCTGACTCCACGTTGAATATGTCACTGCCTGCATGACTTCTTGAACTGACTCATGTAATATCCCTGTTTTTTAAATTGTCTCAGTAGTTTGATATCTTTCAGATACTGACTGATTAATCTCTGAATTTTCAGATTTGAACAAGAATTTATTAACAGTCTAATTAGAAAACACACCAAAGTTGAAGAAAAGTACTTCTGGACCGGTTTGCAGGATATTAGCCAGTCAGGAATATATTCCTGGGGTACAGTGAGCGGGGAAACACCTGAAGCTGTGACATACACTAACTGGAATTTCATGCAACCAGGTAAATTTGAAAACTAAAGAACACAGAAAAATACTGTCCTTTTACATTGAGCAAGTACTGGAGTACCATGCTACAGAACTCCAAGCGTGTAATAAAGTAGTAATTCATAATTATGTCGGGGTTTTTTTTGAAAACCAGCCAATGGTTTTAAATGTGGTTTTACTGGCTTTAATTTTAGAGTTTTCAGGAGGATGTGTGGCCATGTCCAGTGGAAATTCTCTTGGAAGGTGGGAAACTAAGGATTGTAAAACCACTAAAGCATTTTCTGTCTGCAAAAAATACATTGGGAAGCCCAAGGAGCCAGAAGTGCTCCCAAAGCCAACTGATCCCTGTCCTCCTGGGTGGCACAATGGATCCGGCCTTGCCTGCTACAAGGTAAAATGTTATTCCTGTTTGATGTTAATTGCTCATTCCTGCCCCGGAGGAAGTGAGTGATCAGCCATTTTGTGGGCATAGCGGCTCTGGAGGGCATTTTAAAGGTGCTGCTCACCAGGAGAAGGGGTTGGTGTTGATTCAGATTGGCTGCCTGCAGATGTTGTCCTGTGTCCCCCTCTGCCTTTCCTGGAAGGTGCATTGTGCCTCCTTCTGTAGGCAGCTGGCTGGGGCAGCCCTGGCCCTGTGCTGCTGTCTCAGGAGCCTGATGCTGTTGGAGGGTGCTGTGCCTGTGTCCTCCCTGCTGCCCTTGGATAGGGAAGGAAAGCTCTTTGCATCACCTTCCTTGCCCTTTTCCTTTCTCTAAGATTATAGAGTAGGTAGAAGAGGTAGGATTTCCTCTTGTTCGAATATGGATATATCAAAACATTCAGTCTCAGTTTACTGTTTTGAAGTGAATACTGGAAGCAAGCAGCTGTGCTGTTTAGCTGGAATGGCTTAAATAAATTTGTATTTAGAAATGCAGGTTTCTCCCCTCCTATTAAAAATTAAATCAAGTTAAAACTGGGGCTGTTCATTGGATTACTTACTCATTATTTTTGGTCTCAGTGCCTGCAGTGATTTGTTTCTTGTAAACAGCTCATATAGCAAAGTGGGGAAACCCAGCCTGAATAACGAGGGTGTGGGCAGGCATCTGGAAAGGATAGGTCTGTGCTGCTGTGCAGCGTAGCTGTCCCATAGCTGATGGACATGACAGCTGGCCCTGGCAGATTCTCCGCAGCTGCTGTTGACCAAATGCAGCATGTCTGTGCAGAGAGATCCAGCTGATGGGAATTGTCTTGGACTGAAACCAAGGGGATCAAGTGGACGTGTTAGCTGAGGTGTATAAGCCAAACTTGCACCTCAGTTGCATACAGGTGGCCAAGGGTGTGCCAAAGGGCTTTCTTCAAGTGCAGCACTTAAGTGAGCTCAGTTTCAGTGAACATTAGGCTTTGTAGTTCACAATAAATTTGAAAGAACAACATCCCTTAAATCTTGCAACTTGACATGTAGTTATGGAATGAGCTAGTTGGTGGTTTCTAAAATCTTTTTGGTAAAGAAAAACAGAGAAAGTCTGTCGGGTGGAATATGTTGTGTTTGAAACAAATTTTGTCAGCTGAAGTTCAGAGTCTGTCTGTTGTCAAACAAACTGAAAGAAAAATTGTTAAAAAGTCAAGTTCTTTCCCTCTGGAAATACCAGTTATCAAATCTCAGGTGGTCACATTTTAGTAGAACGGGAGGGTTTTAAAAATACTGCCTCGTGTCATTTTCACTCTGACATTTGGCTTTTGTCAAGTTCTTCCATAGTGAAAGAGTGCTGCGAACCAGAACCTGGGAAGAGGCAGAAAGGTTCTGTGAAGCCCTCGGAGGCCATCTGCCTAGTTTTAGCCACTCAGAAGAAATCAAGGCACTTCACTCTATCCTGAGAAAAATGATCAGGTAACAAATTAGCCATGTTCTAAAATTATGATTCTGTTGTGGATCACAAATGCTGCTGCTGACCCCAAATGGCAAATATGAGATAGCGTGTGACAACTGTATTTCCCACAGAACAGCTAGATGTGGCATTTGAACTGCCTTGCTGGAAAATGTCAGTGGAGTACAGCTTGGGCAAATATTTCACATTGCTAGAAGGCAGCACAGGAAGAGAAATTTGTGTAATCGAAGATGCTCAAAGCCAATCTAAGTCTGTTGTTATAATACATTTTTCCTTCTCCGTGTTGAATTTTGGCACAGCTAGATGGTAAATCTACCTATTCTTTACTGGTACATTCTTTAGAGATAAGTTATTATTTCAGTTTTTCAGATATGTCTCATTTTTATTCATGAAATGCTTCCTGACTAAGCTGGGTGCTAACTTTTGAGAATGTGAATAATGTAGTGTCCAGCAATCTGGTTGGCACAGATCCTATTTGGCATAGCTGCACTAACACTATATAGGCATTAGATGGGTGTGCTGAGTGTTCTGGTAGCAACAGATTAAATGCTAAATAATTTATGAGTTTAAATCTTTATTTTTAATCAAATGAACTGTCACTGCAAAGCTTTATTAGGCATTCGTGTGATGTCAGATCCTTGTGTAATACATCTTTTTGACTGACAGTCTGTTTTTTCAGAACTTTTGCCTGTTTAAACTCAAATGCTGCCAGTTATGTGATGTTAATTTTTTCATCAACAAACTAAATCAGGATTATTGCAGAAGCTGCCAGCATACAACGCTGCGATTAAATTTTTAAATCTGATGACTGAAGAGGTGCCTTCTTGAGAAACCAGTGAACTTTTTTTAGAAGTGCACAAGTCATGAAAATTACTCAGTGTTTATGCTAATAAGAGACAAAACCAAACTTGTATGCTCTATATATAGATAGTTTAGCTTGTGTGAAAGCCACTTGTGATTCCTTTGCTAAACTGGCTGAAGTCCCACAATAAAAATCAGTGCACAAATCATTTCTAGCTGTAGGCCTTTTTAGATGGTTTTGCAATTACAAATTTTGTTTTAGTGCACCTAATCTACTGTGAAATGTGAATAGAGAAGTAACATTTTATTTTCCTACAAGTACTTGGAACTGCTTTTCAGCTTACAGACTGTCTGAGGTATTAATTACATTTTCTGTTAGGAATTTAAAGGTGGAAACCTCTCTCTTTCCAGGACGTCAGTTGACACACAACGCTCCTGCATTTCACATAGTTCAGAAATCTTGAACTTAGTCTGAAAGATAAGTCCCAGTATTGCAGTATTACTCCAGCAGAACTTAAAATGAGGGACAGTATATTGAGCCTGGTAGAAATTGACTCTGTAGTCAGTGTTGCAGTAACTGCTCATATCAAATACAACTGAAAAGTATTTTCATCTGGGCTAACTCCTTTTGCACCACTTCAGAATATTCTGAACTGAAATACTACATAGTTGATGTTGCCTGAGGTATTTTTAATGTTTGTTTAGATAGCATGATGAATTGTTGAAGATAGTTATGCTTTTAAATTACTCAGAGGTGTTGATTACATAAAATATTTTGGAGGTCAAATGTCAAGGGTAGTTAGTCTAAAAATCAAGCTCGTTTGAGATAGGAAACCGTGTGAATTATTTCACCAAGAGCAAATACTTTAGCTAACTGGGAGAAATCATGCTAAGGTGATATTAGATGTGAGTAGCTGCTGGAGTGTGCTGGCATGCAGTTTGTTCATATTCTCTGTATTTACTCAGTGCAAACTCTGGCCTAAAGCATTCATTCAGTGCATTCATTTCAGCTTGGGGAACGAGCCACACCTCGACGCTCTTGGTTTCAGGTTTTTACCCTTGCACTGTTCTCTGGTGACTCATTGAGATTTGTTTGTTTTTAAATGTTAGCAGGAGTCATTTTGGTTCACCAGGAAAAGGGCAGCTTGCCTAGTCCATTCTGTTCTTTACTCAGATTCCACCTTAGAGCCAAATAAGAGCCAGAATTGCTCCTGCCAAGGCAGGCTATTGCCATTGGAAAAGAAAATAAGATTTGCCTGCCAGCCTTCCCCTGTCTGGAAGAAATAGGAGAGAACCTCTTTTGGCTTTAAGAGACCCGATCCAGGCGAAACAGATCTGGTTCAATTACTTCCATTCTTTTTGGACTGCATTTGTGAGGATTCTGTGTCTTACAGCTGGACAGTGCTGGACACAGGAGGAGAAATAGCTTGGACTGGTTAGAAGTAACATTTCTGCAAGGACACCTTACTGGAAAGATATCCAGGCTGCCTTTTATATGAACAGCTCTGCTGCTGTAATTGTTTTGAATCTAGAAAACCTCACAAACACTTGAGTTTGAGAGAAAACAAATCACCTTAATAAAATGGCCAAAACAGCAGTAAAGCTGAGATGCAAGTTGATGTAATTGCATTAATTCAGCTTCTCTTCCACTCAAGAGCGGGTAATTAGCAGGATGTGATGTAGCTAGTGCAGTAGCCTCTTAACAGCAGGGAGAGCAGGGTGGCCAGATGGGCTTCATGCAGAGTTTCAGGCCAGCACTGCCTGAGATTAAATAGTGCCTTAAATTGCACCATTAAGGAGTTGGCCCAGATGTATACCTTACCTCTTGTCAAGATCTAGGTTGACCTACAAACCCCAAAAACTTCACTTAGGCTCTTAATCTTGTGTTGGAGCTGTCATAAAGGACAGAGAAAATAATTTTCTATTTTGGCAGGTAGAATATGATCAGAAAAATTACAGGTTTTTAGTCCCTTCGCAATCTGAGCTGTATTTATTGACTCCTGTAGTACTTTGACTTTTATGAATGTTTAGCTCTGTGTAAAGGAAAAACCACCAGTATTCTGCACGGCTTGGTAGAGATCTTTCAGTAGGGTAGGGTCTTTCAGTGTCCATTAGTAGGTAGGGTCTTTCAGTGTCCATTAGCGTGGAGTCCACTGTAAAGCACAAATTGCATGTATGATTTAGTTTAAAACTCAGGATACTTTAGGTTTTTAGAGACAGTTCCAGGAGTGTAGCTCAAAGAATACCCTGTCACTGATAAATCCATTTTGATATGAGTCCATAGGATGAATTTTAAATGCTTTGCAATGAGGAGACAGATGTTTGAAGCACAAGCAAATTCCTTGCTGCAAGCTTAATTGCAATAGAGAGTCTTAATTCATCTTTGTCTTAAATAGTTGGTGGAATTCTTTCTGTGATGAGATGACAGTATAATTTCAGAGGGTTATCAGAAGGCTTTACTGAAGCTTAAAAGTACTGTCAAGTGTAGTGTAGCAGTTACTAAATTACTCATGGTCATGTCTGAACAATTCCAAAAGAAGCAAAAGAGGTACATTAATGTGTAAGAGCCTGGTCAGCTGAAAACGTTGTTCTGTTTGCAGACTAGTAGTTGTAAATTGGGAGAAAAGCTGGAGAAATTCTTGACCTGGCACACTTGTTTGTTTTTAAATTATCTATTATATAATAGCCAAATACAAATTGAAAGAGTTTGAAAAATTGCTCTAGAGTCTCAGGTAATTACTTCAGATCATTTCAAAATGAGTGTCTCAAATTTTCTTTTTAGTAGGTATTTCCTGTATGGTGATCAACTGCTTAAACTGCACTCAGTCTGTAGGTGACAATTAGGAGGGGATGTCTGCTTCTTAACTGGAAGAACAACCACAGAAAAATAAAGTCCTAAGGGCAAATAGCCAAAAGTGTCTTAGCTGCTTGACAGCTGTGAATGTTTGGCTCACAGTTTTCCCTCTGCAGTAATATGGGGCATTTAGGCTCTTTAAAGTCTCCTTAGTTGTATCATTGAAAGACTAAAGATTGATGAGTATGATAAAATCACACTAGGGGGATTACACTATCTCACCAATGTCAGAAAAGTATTACTGGAGTTGAAAACAAAGAACAAAAAATTAGATTTCTTGATGGCTGATACTTTTCTTCCTAAAGGAAACTTTACCAAGTAAAATACTCTTGCCCTCCTTGGATTTCACATACTTAGCTCAGAGATCCTGGGTTAAGCTGTTTCTTGGTGCTGCATCATCAGTATTTTCAGACTGTTCAGAATCTTTGTGGTGATACATGTGGAAAGCTTGCAGCAAAGCATGATTCTGAGTCCATCCCTCCAGGTAATAAAGTAATTTTCATAAATTTTCCAAGTTCTGGCTTCAAATCATTGAGTTTGTCAGCACTACCTTCTGCGGAGCCTTTTACAAGCTCTGACCTCTCCTGGTCAGATGTCTCTGTCCAGTTTTGAGCTTAAATTTATTTTTGAGTCATGATTCCCACAGATGTGATGTTCTTTTTGCTTAAATTGCTCCTCTTCTTGCAGATTTAGTCTCCTAAAACATTATAAAGAATAATTTTATCCTTTCCCTGTCTGAAAGGGAAGACTGGACAAGAAAATCCTTGGTCCTTGTTAACAGCCTAAACTCTTAATCTCCTCAAATGTCCTGTGTTCATTCTCTGTATTTGGTGCATCCCAATGGGACAGTGCTCTGTGGGATGCCGTTCTCCAGGAGCCCTGTAACACAATGCTGTGCTGTTGCTGTCACACCACCCTTATGAGAGTGCCTTTTCCACAGCTCTTTGGCAGTGGGGTTTCATGTAGTCTGTGATTTCACAGAAAACTCACGGTCTCTCTCCCCTCTGCTGCTTCCAGCTGATACTGTCATTCAGAGAAGTGTCTGTTGACTTTCTTGGGCAGGGTAGTGGATTGGAGTGAGTTATCCTAAAGTTCAGTACCCTACACAAAATTGAATCTTTGAGAATTTGCAGTACAAAACTAACCTTGCAGTTGGATTAGCACCTTTAAGTTTATTACAGCATCTTTAGATTCATAAGCAAAAGAGTATGGTAATTGTTCTTAATGCAGGTTTGAGTATTTACGTTGTAAACCTGGTTTTTTCCAGGTAATTTTCTATCTTGGAGCATAACTGAAGTTTTAGATTTAAGTGTTTGCTGCTTTTGAAAAATGAGGAAGTAAAATCTAGGGAAAAACCCAGTTCTGACTGGACTAAAATTTTTGCTGCCACTTGTTCTTGCAACCATTGAAGTCAGTGGTGTTAGGTGCTGATTTATGTCTACGCCTCATTTCTGAGGGTGCATAATTGAAATAGATGCCCACATTTAGTGTGTTTAAACCACTTACAGAGTTAAGGGAAATATGTGAATTCTTTGAGTAGAAGCTTTTGTGTGGTTTGAGGAAGCGTGTATTTGAGCTGATGGTATTTGAGAGATAGCCCAATGTGAACAAGAGAAAGGGAACCAAACCATATAATCACACTGTGTGTGATTCTGGAAGAAAAGTGTAGAAAAGAGACAATAATATGAAGTGACAGCTGATGAAGTGGTGATGCAGCCCACAAAGGAATTACCTGATCTAGTTTTCTTCTGTACAGAAGAAAACTTGTGTCTATTTTCTCTTTGAACTGTTACAACTTGCGGTGGTAAAACCTTGGTGTTGCTGCTTGGTCCTAAATAATCCCAAGCCATAGGTCATTCTTCCTATTAAATGACCTGAACCATATGCTTGACATAAGATTGTATCTTGTTTATTTTCAGCAATGACAGATGGGTCTGGATTGGAATGAATAAGAGGAGTCCTGATTCTTTGGGAACCTGGCAATGGAGTGATAACCAACCTGTAAGTTACCTTTTAACCTGAAAATGTGACGTACTGATTTGTTTCAACTAGGACTGAATTGAAATTAAATTGATAAATATTTTAATTAAAATATGTCAGGTCTTTCAACAGATTAATAATTCAGAAGACTGTGCACTTAAGAGCTGCCATTCAAGCAGATTTCCAATTAAAAACATATCTTTAACAAGGTTAACCTGATTTCTGTCTCCATTATATTAAAATAATTTCACAGAAATATAGTAGTAAACATCCAAGAGCTGGTGGAGAGAACAAGGTGTCTTCATGCCACCACAGAAGGGAGGGTTTATCAGCTCATTGCTGTGTTATGTCTGACTTTTCCAAAAATATCTTCCTCACTGTAATTGTTTTATTTGTCTAAAATTGTGAGTTCTTCCCCCTCCCCCCAAAAAAACAGACATGGAGACTGAAAACTGAAGGAGTAACTGTCATTCAACACTTACTTTAATAGTAATAAACATAATGGGACCCCAGGTTTGAATGATCATCTCTTGGGATTGCCACAGCAAAGCATCAAATGCTGATTCTTTTGCCCTGTCCATCATCCTGTAGGTTACCAGTGTTGTTATGCCACTTGACTATCTGGAAGATGAATATGATACAAGAGACTGTGCTGCATTAAAGGTTAGTTCCAAGGGTTTTAATAATGTGGGCTTTTACTTGGATGTACTTGGAAAAAATACTTTTTCCAGTTGTATACTGAATTTAGGTTTAGATGTCTTCTTAGTGTAGTGAAAAAGCTGTGGTGTTGCCTTTATCAATCTATACCTATTACAAACTTTCCTTTAATCAAGTACTTTTTAATGAGCCAAATGGTGTGCTAATGATAACCTTTCATAGGCATTGTTTTGAACCCTTTCAACTACAAAATATTTTAGTAACAGTGCTGTTCTGTATTGCATAATGCCATCCTATGGATCGCTTGTATATTACATATAATTCTGAAGGATATGTCATGGAGTCTAAAACAAAAAAGCACAGAGATCCCTACCACTAACTTTTAAAAATCTATATTAGCTTTTTTTAACTGCAGATTAAGAAAAAGTTTGAAACCTGAAGAAGGTAAACACAGTAGCCAGGACATAGCATGTGGTTGTGTTTATTATGTTTTTCCTTGTTTACTTGTGAAACAGACTGTATGTGCTCTGTTGGTTTCTAATTTCAAATGTCAGATCTCAGCTTGATTCCTGATTAAGCTCTTCAATACTTAATTTAGTCTTGATGGCATGAGTTTTAAAATAGCCTTTGATTTTTCTGAAGTATCATCTGACTTTTTACAGTACCTACCATCCATTTTAACCTAAAGAGAACCATCTCTGCTTTTAGGATTTACTGGGGCAAAGGAAAATTGCATCCCTTTCCTTCTGTTCACAGCTGTTTCCCTCATTCACTTCTCCTGTGTTCATGACCCCAGACTGAGAAGCTGGTCAGCACCGAGCTCCTAAAATTTTAGACAAAGGAGAGCACTTTGAAGAGAGTGTTGTGAATGTAGTAACTTTCCTCTCCTCCCTACTAGTTAAAGACATGTTATTTCAATAAATGAGAAAAAATTCTCCTTACTGGAGAGACCAGCAAGAGTGACGTCAGTTTTTCAAGCTTGTTTGTAAGAAATAATCGTCAATAAGAGTGATTGTTTCTGTGCCAGTTCAGATGGTTTCTTCTCTTCAGAAGAAAGGAGAATCATTTCAGGGGAACAAGTTGCAATAGATAATTTAATAATAAGCATCAATGAGAAACTAGGCACTACAAAAACCCTGAGAAACATTATTTCTAGAAAAGACTTTAAAGACATTGGTATGCAGACTGACCTTAAGCCCTTTACATAATTGCTTTACAGCAGTAGCTACCATGGAGAGTTATAGTTGAACTTATGGCTGTATCTGTTCTTTTATTTGCAAAATAAATTGTGTGACTAACAACACGGTAAAATACACTGACTTTGCCAAAGGACCTTTTAAGTTCAGTTTAATTTTACATTTCAAAGGCCTATGCTGTCCTAACTCAGTTCTCTGTTTCTACTGGTACACAGACCACTCAGTTTTCACGGAGATCATTTTGGAGATTTTACTTCCATGAAGGCAGAGACCTGGAATTTTACTTCAGGCCTTTTGATTGTGAAGCTAAGCTTGAATGGGTCTGCCAGATAACAAAAGGTAAACTGCAGTTACATCCATTTATTCATATAAAGAGTTAATTACAATGAGTTGTAATTATTGCCCTGTAATAGAAACTTTGCAAAAAATATTTTATTGTTTCCTTTCTGAACTGCTAAGAGGACAGTACATGAAATGTCTCACTGATGTCACATGCAAACAGTTGTACACTTAGATCAGAAATTGACTCTGAGGAGGATGCAGTATCACTGCTCTCATATTCTTTGTAGTCCCATGAAGTAAGAGGCAGTTTCTTGTGTGGTGATATAAGCCACTGAGATGCAGCATTTGTGGACTTGGCTTAATCTTTCTTAGTGATACTTTTAACTAAATCACCACAAGTATTTTGGGTATATAGTTTGCTTCAACTTTAAGTGGACTAGCTTTTTTCTGGTAAAACTGATGTACTATCTCCTCATTTTAGTGAAACAGAGGAGTGGGAATACAAAAGAATAGCATGGTGTAGGTGCAGAGATCCAGGTTTTTTTATGCAGTATGAAATGTAATCCAGAAGACTTTTACATTTGGGTTGTTGATTAAAGGGTTTCTTGGGATGAACTTGCTGGGGTGAGATACAGGTAGAAATACTACTTTGATGCTTGAACAATAAAAGAACCACAGATGTGTAAGATGGAGGTATGCAATACTCAGATTAATGTTCTATCAGCTTATTTTAAGCTATTAAACTTTAGTACAATTTCATTCTCCTTTTTTTCATCATGAATACTGAGAAGTATGAGTGCTAACCGTTACTTTATTATTGGTGGCCACAGTCTTGTTAGAAGGTGAATTCAGTGACTTTTCCTTTTTTCCTCTGGACAGGTAGCACGCCAAAGACACCAGAGTGGTATATACCAGGTAATTGGACTTCTTTTGTATTTTTCCACTCTGTATGTAGGGTTGTTATACTCAATATCTTTTATTAGTTTTGTTACCTTTTTTTTGCTACTGTGATTCCTGTTTCATGCCAGAAAAGGTTATGACTGATACAATTTGATAGAATTTGATTTTGAGAGAGTTCAAAATGCAGAGCATTGACTCTTCCCAGTGTCAGATTGAGATTTAGTACATTCAGAAAAAGCTTTGTTTTTGCAGAATTCATTTCTTACCCATGTAGTATTTCTTCTGTGTAGATGAAATTGGAATTCATGGAGCCCCGCTTGTTGTTGATGGAGCAGAGCTGTGGTTTGTACCAGATAAAAACCTGAGCTACCAGGAAGCTCTTTTCTACTGTCAAAAAAATGATAGTGATTTAGCCTCTGTAGAGTCTTACCCAAAACTCAGGACAATACTGTCTCAAATAGAAAAGGTAAGAGAGTGTAATCTGTTTTCACAGTTACTTTCCATTGCAGGGAAATTTACTTGCCGAGTTTTCCAGTATAAGAAAATGTTAATCCTAATTTCTTTCTTTTTCCTGTTGGCCTCAATGGTTTTTAATTGTACTTAAAAGGAAAAGGTGGGATAAAGGAGAATTATTTTAATGGCAGTCTGGTAAAAGAATTTTTAAATTCAAAAGTAGGTTGAACAACTTTTTAAAAATCAAAATTCTCTGGTGAAAAAGTGTCATAGCAGGACCACCATGCAAGCATCCCATTGTCTGCAAACATTTCATTAACAATTGTGCTAGTTCTTAATTTTGTGCGCAGGGCAACATACTGTTTTTCACCTGGTGAGAGGATTTAATTAGAAATGCATGATGGTCTGATAGGCTTTATTGAAAGGGGTTTGTGTTGTTCATGGCGTGAAAGTACATTCTTGTAAGGCATTTGAGAAAACCATGTCAAGTTTCAGTACCTCTGTGACTAATTTTGTGACGTTGCTCTGTCTTTGGTAGAGTCAGGAGCTTATTCTGTGTGGGTTGTAAAATACTGAAGTTTGTTTTTTACTTCCACAGTTATCAAACAGCGAACAGAAGTGGTGGCTGAAGTTTATTGATTATGGCTACAGCTATCATTCACCGTATGTAGAATAATTATGAGATGCTTTACTGTAAGCTTTATTTTGTGCTTGTTAGGAACTGTTAACTAGAGTAGTTAACTCATAGTAATTTTATTGTAACTGAGTTAGTAATCCATTTCTTGTGTGTGTTATCAGTGCCTCTAGATTTTGGGCTGTTGGGCCTTAGGCATCTTAGTCTTGTGTGAATCCTTGAAATGTGTGATGCTAGTAGCTAATGGATTCCTTTGATCTTTAAAATGCTTTTATGGGGGTGTCGGACTATCTTCTATGTTCTGTTAACATTTGGAGAACTGACAAAAAACGTTCCCAGTCTCTTGACTCTGAGGATTGAGGAATACCCAAGAACAGGGAATGGGAAATTAGTATAAGACATCACTCTTCTAGTTAGGTAATGCCAGAGTCTTGGAGGACTTTTAGTATAGCCTTGTAGAGTTGGGATGACTCACAGCAAATCTTGCATCGTTCCCTTCTTGGCTGCAGAGAAGATTCACTGGCTTCTTACAAGGAAAGTCCTTCACTTTCTAAAACACTATAGCAATGTACTATTGTGCAAAGAAAACCAGGGCTATTCTATTCCATTCACTTTTCCTGTCAATGTGCTGTGATTGCAGCATGGTGATAAATAACCTCATTCTGCACATCTCAACACAGTTAATTAGGGCGTGGTACGTAACTGCTGAACCTGCCACATATTTATTTCTAGCCTAGTTTGTGTAGGGCATCTAGAAACAGTTAATAGCCCAAATTTTTGTTTGCACTGACACTGCTGCTATCAGAGTTTCTCCATGAAGGTTACATTGCATTGGAGATTAACTCTGAAATATTTATATCCAGTTTACAGTTATTTCCACGCTTCCATGACAGATTGCTGAGAGATTGCTGGTATATTTCCAGAAAGAATTGGTACAGAGGTAAGGCTGTTTTTTTATTTTTTCACCCCCTCTGTTATTGTTGTGTTTATTTGAAAAGAAGAAAAGTACTAATTACTGCTCTACCCAAACTCTTCTCTTAAATGCTAATTGCTGCCGAATTAGGAGTGAATAGTTTCTTTATGATAATCTGATTGTTGAATCATTTATTATTTCCTCACGGTAGAAGCTGTGGTAATATTTCTTATTGACCAGAGGCAAGCCTGAATTCAAATGACCAGTTTTTATGATAGATTGTCATTCTTTTTGCAACAGAAATTAATTAGATGAACTCTGGTTTTGGTGGCTTTTTGTTTTTATGCTACATACTCTGAGCTCTGGAGTTTGTCTGAGAACTGTCAGAGAGGTTGACTCTGTACTTGCAACTGTGTACATATCTGCAGGAACAAATTCCATTAACTATTGGAGTCATATTGTAAGAGACAAAGTAATGAAAAAGCCACCTGGTGGTACTTGAAGCTCACTACTTTCTTTTTTCAACACTTTCATGCTGAGGAAAATGTATTACCTCCAGAAAACAGGAAGCTCCTCCTGTCTTCTGTGGTTTCCATTTAAAACACGTTTTCCCCATTATTCACTTGTTAGCTGCTGTACTCTTTTCGTCTCTGTTAGCCAAAAATTGCTCTAGACTAGGAAGTCAGTCCATTTGTGACTGCAGGAGTCATGTAAAGCAGTGCAGGTCAAACGCTCTCCATGTAGATGTTAACGGATTCCTTTTGGGTTTTTTTTACATTTGGGCAAACCCTCTTTGCCATAATACGAGGTTAGTCCTCATATACAAAATATTTATTCAATAATATTCTGTTTTCAAGTTTTTCTCTCACCTGTATGAAGTGTTAATACTGGAAGTAAGAGAGAGACTCTGGATCTTTAGGACTATTGTACTGCTCTCTGATATAAATGATTTATGTTTGCATTTTGCTCGACTGCTATTTTTAATGCTTTCAGTTGCATAGTAGTTCACTGTGGTTGCACCAAGAAGGGTTTCCCTTCAGATTGGTCTTTGTCATGTTACAAAGCATGGATAGCAAATGGAGTGTGATAGGCGTTGCCATAATAGTTTTTTAAAACTTCTGTTTCTGCAGACTACCCAGTCAACTGTAATGTGAAACTGCCGTTCATCTGTGAAAAAAACAACGCCTCCTTACTAGAGAAACATGATCCCAGTTACCGCCCAGTCAGAGGAGGTTGTCCTAAAGGCTGGCATCATTTCCGGAATAAGGTACAGGGATAACACAGATTCATCATCCTTGCCTATTCCTCATAGTCCAGTAAGCTGGAATGCCTTTCTAAAAGCAAGGAGGAGGTAGCCCCTCTGAGAAATAGACTAGAAATGGACTTTTGGAAACTAAGTGTAGTGATTAAAATAATCTCCTCCCCTTTTGTCCCTTATTTAGGATTGATGGTTTCTTAAATTCTGAGCATTCATTTTCAGGTTGTTTTGCTTTGCCATCACCACACATTTAGGTCCAAGAACATTGGTTGTATTGTCTAATCTTGGGCTCTTATTCTGAATGAAGAGAAGGATTAGAAAGGCAGAGGATGAAGTTTCTGTGGCAGAAGCCTGTTGTGTCTCTTCTGCCGTAATCATAGGCAGGCAGCAAGTTGGCAGACACGGTTTCCTGAGTTGCCTTAATGACTAAACTTACTTAAGAATTAGTGAGCAGCTTTTAAGAATTAACCAAGTCAGAAGCCATAGTATTATTATTTCAGTACTATCTTTTAAGACAGTCCCCTAAAGTCTTAGTGAGACTCATTCCTGTTGTTTGCTCCACCATTATTCTGTACATGTGTATCAAATCTGCACATTGCATTGGGCCGAGGTTTGCAAACTTACTTCACATCATTGCAGAACAGGCCTTGGAGTTCCCATGTAGCTTTTCCCCAAAGGTAGCTTATTACAAATTCCTGACCAGCACTATCTGGCTGCAAAGTTCATGTGTGAGTTCTCGTTCCTAAACAGTACATGATTCTGATGTGGCAAATAAGAATTACTGACTATGAATGAGGAGTCAGTCAGGGGGATCATTTTATACTTAGCTACTCTGCTGAACTGAATAAATGCTTGCAGCTAGTATCAGGTGCCTTGCTTTCTGCAAAAAATAGGTTACTGCAGGAAATGAGAAGTGAGTTTTTAGGGTTGGTTTAAGAACCTTTACATATTGATTTTTGTCTTAGGCAGAATGGTACGATGAAAATATTTCTTTATTTTGCAGTGTTTTCTAAAGATGAAACCTGAACATTTAACATTTAATGCAGCTAATGAAAAGTGTGTAACTTTTGGAGGCTCTCTTCCGTCTATCTCAGATCAAGCTGACCAAGGTATGGAGGTGAATTGGGGGCACTTTAGTATGCAACTTCTCTTCCAGATTCAGAATAGTTCTGCATAAGGACTTGAGCATAAATCACTTGGTTATCCACAGGCATACTAGGAGCATTCTAAAAATCCAGGACTGGATAAAAATATGTTGTCTGTTGTTTGCATCACTGGAAACATAACATGAAAGTACAGTTAGCAGAACATTTGAACCAGTTTGAAGAGCAGCTTCTCTGTACGATCTTAACCTGTTACCAAAAGCAAAAAGTTGCAAAATCTTGCACTGAGAGTTGGGCATCACTGGGTCATCATTGAATGACGAACTGTTTGGCTTTGCAAGCTAAAACATAGCTGGGACTGTAGACTTTGCACTGTGAGGTACCACTGTAGAAGCTGCTTCCAAGAGCTGCTTTGCCATGTGTGTGATTGAGGTGGCAAATGCAATGCCAGCTGGAGCACAGGACCCTTTGTTTCTGCACTTGCCAAGCAGCTTAATGTGGCATTGTGTCCAAACTGACCCCCTGTGAGCTCTTCAGGACACCGATGAGAGGGTGGAAAACAGGAGGACTGGAAAACAGAACTGTTTCACCTAAATAAACAAAAGTCAATGAGAGAAATACAGTGAGGAAGAAATGGGTTCACAGTGGCTGCAAGTAATGTTCAGCAATACACCCCTGAATGATATGGCTGAATTTGCAACTATATACTTGTGGATAATTAAGAGTTCTCTGAGGGTGGATCTGAAGTAGCTCAGTTGAATTCTGCAGTGCCCACAGTGCATATTTTCTTTATAAGCAAATAACCTCTTGCCAAACAAAATATGGTAAGTAAACTAGAGGAGTTAAGAGTGTACCTGCAGGCAGCAGCTTAATGGTAATTTTTTTTTTTTTTTTTACTGCTGTATTGGGGAGGAATAGGGTTATATGCAGGAATATACATGTCTCAGGCCTGTGTGTTTTTGTATGCAGTTAAGGTTGAAAAAGCACAGCCATTCTGAAATGTTACGTAGCAGAATCCCTTTTGTGATTTGGTGCATTTGGAAGTGTTTGTTATTGTGTCTTGCTTGTTTTTCTTTTCTCTGTGTATTGGAGACCTCTTAAATTGGAGCCACAGTCCTCTTAAAATGCACTTCTTTCTGTGGGCTGCCTCGACTCCTCCCTGGTGTTAGGGGCTAGCCCTGACATGCAAATCTACAATGGCTTTGTCTCGTTCAGAAAATAGGCTGTGGCTAGTCTGGCATGTGACCAATAGCTGAAACATGTCAGCAGTAGCTAATTACATAGCTTCGATTTGTCTTCCTAAACTAGTCAAGTTTAATGAATGCCTTTGATGCCTGGGGGATTTCCAAAGCCCATTGTTTCTTGCCAGAATGCTCACTAAGAGGGGTCTGATTTAAGGTTCACCTGCCTGAATTTTTTTTCAGCTAGATCTGATTTCCTGTGACCTATCTTGCTTTTTCTGATGGTGGGGTGGACAAACTTTGCCAGAATCCAAAAAAATGTTCTGATTTTTATTATGTAAAAGAGAAGGATGGGAGATAAGTCTTCCTCCATCAATTCAGAAAGGGCAGCAGACAGCAGAAGATCTTGCAGGCTTGTGGAAAAGCGGCTTCTTAAATTTGTGTATAAGTAAAAGACTGCAAATTAGTGGGCAAAGGAGCAGGTTAAATCCCCTACCTTCTCCTCAGCTCAGAAGTTGAAGGACAGATACCAATAGCCTGCTCCTTTCAGGTAAAATCAATATGAAAGGTGATATCATATGGAAGGAAGGGATGATAAGCATTTGGCAGTCATGAAGGGCTGGAAAAATTAAATTAATACAAACAAGGATTGCGTTGTCTTTCTTATGGGAAGTATTTCAGATGTTAATTGTTGTTTTCCTAACCACAATATGTACATTTACTGTTCTGTTCAACAGATTATATAACATCCTTGCTTCCTGGCCTGCCAAAAGATATTTGGATTGGTTTACAGTTCCTGTTCAGTACAAGGGAAAACAAATGGATAGATGAGAGTAGACTGTTGTATAGTAACTTTCACCCACTCCTGACAGGAAGATTAAGGAAAATTCCACTAGATGTAAGTTCTGACTTTTAACTTCTCTTGCCTATTGAGTAATGAAATTTGGAATGTTGTATCAAAAAAAACCCCCAAGTAACAGACCAAATTCCCCAGTTAGTCATTTTAATTGGCCAACGGAGTGGCTGGCAGTACTGGGGTTCTATTTATCTTTACTTGGGCGACAACTTCTGAAGTGTATTTAGCTTAGGAAAACTCTGAGTCCAGGCACCTGGCAGTGTTTGTAAAACAGGTAAGCTGTATTGCACCACTCCTTTGAAACTTCTTAGACAAGTTCAGACAGCTGGGGTTCTCCTAGGCTCGTGTTACTTCACCTCTACACAAATATGTTTATACCTTATTTGAGTCTGATAAGGATATTTCTGTTTCTCAGCTTTTTGATGAAGAGTTTAACAATCAGTGCGGTGTAATCCTCAATGATCCCAAATCACAATATGTTGGAACGTGGAATTTCACTGCTTGTGCTGACAGGCACTTCTTGGGTATATGCCAGCGGTCTGTAGGTAAGTCTGAAGAGTCAAAATAAATTGCAGCCAGAGTATAAACTTAAGCTGCATGTGCCAGGAGACTTTAATGCATGTAAATGATTTCAGTTGAAGAGCAAGATTCTTGTAGAGACTAAGCAGGTAAATTTTCGAAAAGGAGAGCGTAGAGGAGTGTTTTGTCAGCTTTTCAGAATTTTCCCTATTGTTTTTTCATAGCCCAGTTCAGGGAGAATCTGTTTTCCTGAGAGACTGAGGTTTCAGTGGAATTATACTTTAGCAGATGGGTCTTTATTGTTCTGTGGGTATAGAGGTCATGTACGCTGAGGGGTGGAACAAGTGACTCCTTTTTCCTTTTCAGAACTATGGAAATGAGAAGCCCTAGGAAGGAATCTCATGATATTTATATCCTCCTTAAATGCATCCTCTGTCTTTTAGTTCTGTGAGAATATAAAATATCATAGACTCTTAATGCTGAAGTTGGTCTCTCCCCAGAGAAAACTTGAGAGTTGGTGTGAGTGGGATTTTTTAATCTGAACTAAAAATAATATTCAGATGTACCCATGTGGGTTGGCCAATATGAATTACTGGAATAAGATCAAACACATATAGTTATTATGTGTATTTGATTACTGCTATGGGCTAATGTTCAGCATAGTCACTTCTCTGTAAGTTCCTTTATATAAATAATCCTTTTAAGTGATGAACATACTATCTTCTAAAAAAAAAAATCCAACACAAAGAAACCTAGTTGTACAAAACACCCAAGCCTACGCCCACCTTCTTCATTCTCAAATAGGCAGAGATTTCCACCTCCCATGCCCCCACCTCCATTTAACATACAAAATCTTCTTTACTCAGTGCCAAATGCTCCAGAAAATTTAAGTGTTAGGATTAGAAGTCTAGATTGAAAAGTGTGAAAAGGAGACTTATGAATTGGAGGTTGACAATGTATCTGTTTATATCAATCTCTTACTAGTCAGGCGTGACTAAATACTCAATGTTTCTTTGCCACAGCTGTAGAAGGTGTAATGAGGAAGGTTTTTGGACTGACAGAGAATGTGTCCTGCTGTGGTCTGGTTAGGGATCTAAGGATAGTTTGGGTTGGGAGGGACCTCAATAGGTTGTAGGGTCAGTTGTGAGAGAGTCCAAATTGTCTAGGGCTTTATCACTGGGAAAAAGACGATTCATCTTCATTGGAAATCTTGGCATGATTGTGATTTGCAGAATTTCTTGAGATGGTAATCATCAGCAATTATTTTTCAGAAGTGAACATTTTACTCACTGCCTTGTTTCCAATTTGGTACCCTTTGTTGTGTGATGGCACCCTGGGTTCCATGGTTCTCTTTTGTAGCTGTTTACTAAGTGAAAGCATTTGGCAGCAGACAGAAACCACTTGAAACAATCTGTTTGAGCCTTGTCAGTTTTCTGATCTATTGAAAGCTGTAAATATCAAATTATTATTGTGTTTCTGTCATCTTGTGTTTTGGAAAATGGCCCTGTCAGCATATCAATCAGCCATTTATATACTGTTATTTATAGAGTAATGCTTCCCCTCACCCCTTGTAAGCCTTTTTCTACTTCAAATATTTTAAATATCAGGAGGGTTCTGCCTTTTGCAGAATGAATTTATTTTTGGTTGTGTATAAAGCTTTTGGGGTTACCATCTGTATGCTTAACCTTACCACCCACAGGAGTATTTGCATTTTCTATTAACTGCAGTAGCCATGCATCACTGAGCTGTGTGCCTTCAGGTGTGGTGCTGGTAACTGTGATAACACTCCGTGCTCTAAGCACAAATAGTGAATTATATCCCTCCCTGTGCAAGCTGGATTTTCTGCAATTAGTTAAGTGGAGGTGAAAACAGTTCTGACTGTATTCATGGACGGCAGTGAGGAGTTCTGGGTCTGTACTGTACCAAGATTTGCATAGACAGGTTGTGTGGCCCATCAGATTTGTGTAGGCATAAATCCACAGGCTCCGCAGAGATAAATGAGTCAAGTTCAGCTGTTGCTATATTACAGCAGAGAGCACTTGCTCTCTTACATTTGTGTTTAATTAAAGTTATAGAATATGTTTTTAATTCAATAAATTATTTAGCAGTTAGTTAAAAATAACATAAAAATATGTGAACCTAAATTGATAAAGAGATATTTAATAATACATTGCCTAAAAATAATATTTTTAATATATATTTTTCTATCTAAGGTATCAAAGTCATTTGCTTCTAACAATAATTATCAGCATAATCTGCTATCTAAGATTTCTTTTTTTTTTTTCCCAAGTGTAGTCACACAGATTTTTCTGATTGTTACAGAGAGATTGGGAGTTTAAAATACATTGCAGTATTTAACTACCTAATTACTGGATTTTTTTCTTATGTATAGGAACTGCTGATAACCAGACAGAGCAAGTCATTAATGAAACATTGAGCTATCAAAATGTTCAATACATGTTAATTCTGAAGAATTTGACCTGGAATGATGCAATGGCTGCGTGCATAAATAACAAGATGCAGCTGGTTAGCATCACAGATCAGTTCCAGCAGGCTTTTCTTGCTGTTCAGGCTGCTCTTCATAATTACCCACTCTGGACTGGACTCTTCAGCAGAGATGTAAGTTCTGGTTTTTCCTCAGACTGTGGCTTACAGTAATTTTTACAGTTGCTTAAAACAAAACCTGAGTTAAAGAAATGCAGTGACAAATTACTTTCTGGGCTCTTTTCATTTAGGGATAACCATCTGGAGTGTCTCAAATATTTTAAACCAAATTACATATTCTTGAACTCCACTGGATGAATTGATGATGATGATAAAATTCTTTTAACAGACTGATGATGAAGGGAATATATTATAGGGTGGCAGCAACATAGATTACTGATATCTCTTTTGTTTACAAATTAGTAATGAGTGTTGCCATTTAATATCATCACCACTGTTCCCAGTACCACTCTAGAAAGATGGCCCAAAAATCTGTTTTGGAAGGGAGAAACTAGAAGTGGCAAATAAAATTCAAAATGAATCATTGAATACTTGTGGAAATATATTTGTGAAGTTTAACTTAGATTGTGTTGTTTCTGTGTGTTATTTGAGCCCATGCTTTGAGTTTGAGGGAGGCATCTCTGAGACAGGTTAGTGGGTTTTTCTTTCTCCCTATGGTTTTGGAGTTTTTGGTTTGTTTTTTTTATTGTTGTTTGTTTGTTTGTTTGTTTGTTTTGTTTTTTGGGGGGATTTTTTGGTCAAAAAATTTTGAAATAATGCAGGAAGTGCTGCTTTTATCTTTATTAGCTGGAGGACCTCTTGAAATTTTTATTGTGGATTGATAGCTGTCTCAGCTTTTAATGGGATGGCTTGGACTTGCTGACAAGGTTTATCTTTTTTGTCAAGCATATAAGTGTAGAGATAATTGCAAGAAAAAAGTTAGAATTCTTTTAGAGCTGCCTTACCTACAAAGTATGGTGGTGCTCCCTCAGCACTGGGCTGTTATGTTCCTCTGTTGTCAGTTCTGGGCTACTGAATACTTTAGCAAAGTAGGGGAAAACAGAAATTGGAGTATATACTTTATGGAGAATATTTTTAAAATTTTTAAGGAAATAACAGTTTAATCTTAGTGAAAATGAGGAAACCAGACAACCTATTTTCCTGTCTTTTTTATCTGTAAGTGATGATCAATTGATTTATTTCGGGCACAATTAAAATGTCACGTGAAAGGAAATTATAATGCAACTGGTCAATAGAACCTGTTACTCCAGTGCTGAAATCAGACACAAAATAGAGATAAAAGATAAATTCCACAACAGTGGAGGGATTTCCCGAAGGCTTTCAAATATAAGAGTTCTAAAGGATAGCATGCTGCTTGTTTGTGGGTTTTTTCTTCCTGCATCCTCCAGGGCAGGAACACATCTGATGTATTAAATCAATTAAATATTTAATAGATTACTTTCAACTCAGTATGGAGTAACAGAGACTGGACTTTCTTCTCAGTTATTACCACTTTTCCAAGACCAGGAGATTATATTCACCATTGCTTTGTAGACGCAAATGATGCAATTTGGACATCCCATTGTTGGGCCTTCCTCCCTAAGTACAGTAGTGGAACATCACCTTTGGATAATTTGCCATTCAGCTAATTTGTATTTTTGCAACTGCAGAACTTAAAATGACAAAGCTTGTTGTATTGTGAGCAGGAAAGCAGCTTGTGGGGGCAGTGGAGCAATTGCAGTTCTCATCAGAGACACTGAAAATGCCTAGCCAGTGTAAATATATTATCATTTACTGCAACTTTTTTTTTTTTTTTTTTTTTACTATGTAAGCTCATTCCTTTTGCTTAAATAATGCTAGGGTGGAAAACACTATGGCTGGCTGGACGGGAAACACGTGAGTTTTAGTCGCTGGTCTGAAGATGATGAAGAGACAAACGAAGAATGTGTGTTTTTGGACACTGATGGCTTCTGGAGAACTTCTGACTGTTCCTCTGAAAATCGAGGTGCTATTTGCTACGCATCAGAAAGTATGTATGCTACCATAATTTTTAAAAAATTGGCCTTTATTTCATTATGAAATGTATTCCGTGTTTTCAGCTTGTAACATCAAATTTACAACTTTTTAAAACTTACATTTCTTCTGATTTCTATGCCATTAAAAAAAAAAAAAAAAAAGTTTTAAAAATGGGAAGCATGCACCTGTTGGTCTTAATCTAATTGTACATTAGAAATAAATTCAGCATGGATGTATTGGGTCAATATCCTTATTGCCGACTGATTCTATCTTTACACTGCTTCTCCAAGATTGTTGCATACTAATCTCTCCCACTTGCCTGTGAGAGAAGATAAAAATATCTGTACTATTTACACCTTAATATTTGGACCTCCTGAAATCTGTTCAGACATGGGATTTTTCTACAGGGAGAAGGTACATGACTATATGGAGAAGAAAGGTAGAAGGTAGACACTGAATTGAAAATTAACATCATCTGAAGTTCACAAAACCCTTCTAAATATCTACTAATTATAACAAGACAGGGATATAGTAGGATGGGGTTTTTTTAATTTCCAGGAAAGAGCTGTGCTAGTTGTGTATCCTTCAGAAAAAGATTTTTTTGATATATCATCACAGACTTCTTCCCTATGAGACCATTATGATTTTTTTTTGTTTTGTTTTATTCTGTGAGGGGGATACAAGCCATTGTACATCCTGAGCCCCAGTAAAGTGTAGTGTTATGACATCATTAACTGTTTCGTGCTTACAAGCCAGGGAACTGCAGGAAGAGCCCTTCTCATTCCTCAAGTATTAGATAAAGCCATAGCACTAAGATGTGTGAAGTAGCTTATTTATTACAGTGATCTGCATTTCACAAGAGGCAATAAGAGCTTTTAGTTATTGGCCTACACTCTTAGCACTTTTATGCAGGGATTTTATTTTTAAACCTATTTAAAATAACTGTGAAAACTGGCAAGTATTCTTTAGTAGAGCTTACTGCTGGTTTTGTTACTTTAAAAAAAAACACCATCATGAGGAAACTGAAAACACCACATATAAAGGATGACAACTTAATTTGTCATACATGTTTTTAAGTGGTGCCTGAAAGTGGTTTGTGGGGTGCCTGGTCAGGTGGTGTTATTAGTAATTCTTGTCCTGATGTTGTCTTGTCTTTTTTTTAGAAAAGACTGAAAAAGAACAAGTTACACAAGTGAAGTGCCCACATAAGATTAAAAATACACCCTGGATATCATTTAGAAACAATTGTTACACTTTTATGATAACAAAAAATAGATGGAGAGAACTGAAGCCTCAAGAAGCTCATCATCTATGCAGGAACATGAGTAAGTACTTTGTCATACTGCAGATATTTCTGGACTTAGATTAGCTCGAGGGAGGTGAGTGTTAGATCTGAGTCACTGTCTTGCAGTGACAGGCAGAGAGTGAATGCTGAGAAAGGCTGGAGCAGTAATGCAGTAGTGTTGCACTGCCTGATGCTGTTTGCCCTTGTACTACCCTGATAAAAAGTGCCAGAGCATGGATAGGAGAGTTGAAGAATGAGGCAGCTTGGAACCACTGAACTCTGAGATCTCTGAAATATGGCTGTGTTTGGTTGCGGTTTTTGTTATAATATGCCAGTTTTAAATAGTTTGGGTAATTGTTATACCCTTGGCAGCATTCTGGTTTTACATTTACATTTAAATCTTCCTGGTTTCCTGCTGCCTCCAGCTTTGCTGTGTGGAACACTTAGGTGAACAGTAAATAAACAGAAAAGCATGTGGACGTTTTCTGTCCAGCTGAGTAGTGTATAACCTTAGGAACAGCTTTCCTCATGTATTGAACCTTCAGACATTCATCTCGCCAGAATTTTTTTTTATTTTTTTGTGAATTTCTTTCAGTTCAGTCTTTTGTTAATACTGTTTCTCTACTAGGGTGGTTCAAGCAAATCATGAAAGTTTGCTGGTATTTTTATGTTCTATGCAGAGAATTTTTACTGCATACAACTTGAAGTGACAGTAGGATCCACAAATATCTCTGGAGCTGAAATCTTTCACTTATCCACAAAACTAGGGATAGTACCATTGATAATACATTTGAAAATTGGTTTTGCACTGTTCAATTAGTTTATAATATGAAGATCTGGCCTTTACAGATGTTAACCTATCTGTAAAAATTTTTAACAAAAATAGGAAAAAAAAAGTTTATTTTTTAACTTAAAGGTGAATTTGTACGAAAGTAATATAAAACAAATTTCTCAACAGACCCTGAAGCATTTGTTCTGAATGTTCGAGATGAAGAGGAGAATAACTTTGTTACTGAGCAGCTTCATTCATTCAGTGGTCTGGCTCTGTGGGTCTGGCTGGGTGTGATTTATGATGACAGTGGTAAGATTTAAGAGTTTGGGTTTTTTTCTTATTAACTGGATTGGAGACAAAATTTGCAGCATTAAGTGCATGTTTCTTGCATGTTTCAGTTTATAACTAAAGTCAAAGTGAATGCAAACCTGTAACAATGATTTCTATTTGTACTTACCTTCTAGAAGAAAATAACTTGACATGCTCTCTGTTTGAGTGATAATTAGATCCAATATGTTCTGTTCAGTCTAAATTTGATTTGCCTGCAAAGCAGGACTTAAAATGGCCAGGATGAGTAATGCTAACATATTTAGCATTGGATATGGAACTGATTTAGAGTAACTTTCAGTATCCCAGAGTTTTTTCCAAAGCGAACATCTGTTTATATCATTAATATATTCAGAGTTAAATGGTATTTGTAGACATAATGCCAGTGGTTTAATAAATATGCAATGTTTTCCACAGATAAAGTTCTCAAGTGGTATGATGAAACTCATCTGACTTACAATAACTGGAGGCTGGGAAGACCTATCATAAAGAGGAACAGTTTTTTTGCTGGTGTAAATCTTGATGGGTTTTGGGATATTTATAATTATTCTCAAAGTTGGCATGCTAATCACTACAACATGTACAGTATTCTCGCCTGTAAAATCGAAAGGGGTGAGTAGTATCGGAGTGTTGGGTGAGGGTCATAATTTAAATCATGACTCCTGCTGAATAAGGCTTAGGTTTTGCTCCTAGTGAAACACATGGCACAGCTGTCCTGAGCATCTGGGGTCATCTGATCAGTGTGCATCACTGCTGTAATACTCTGATCAGGAGAAATGTGTTTGCTGTGCTCATCCAGCAACTGCTGAACGCAGTGTTGCAAGTAGCAGAAGTAAACTTTTGCTTGGAAGTGGCTTGTACTGAGCACCTTAATGCTTGAGTTACACTGATATAGATGGATTTTAATGCTTTCTGTATTTTTCCTAGTAACATGAAAGAAATGCACCTAACTTATCTTCTTATTCTTTGAAATAGGACCCCAACAGCACAAGCCTCCATTGCCCGACAGTATTCCACATGGAAACAGAACATACAGGATCCTTCAGAAAAAATTAACGTGGTACGAGGCATTGAGATTGTGCCAACAAAATAACAGTGATTTAGCAAGCGTACACAGTGAATCAGAGCAGCTATTTCTAGAAGATATTGTCAAACGGGATGGTTATCCTCTGTGGCTTGGGTTGTCAATTCATGATGTAAGTATATACTGTTGGGGAAGTCAGTAACAGATCTGTAAATAATATTTTGGACAAGATACAAAATATTTTCTGATTTTTTTTTCCGGTTCCTTAGAATCTCTTTTCCATATAGTATATTTTCAACCTTGTGTTATGTGTTAATTATAAATTTTGGTGAAAGTAGGCACACTGAGATACTTCTTCCTAATACTGACAGTTTACAATAATACCATGTTCTCAAATCATTCCTTGCAGCACAAGGAAGTGTGATTTGCAGTGCTACCCCTAGAGGCTTCAGACTTTATGGCCCTCTGTAGAATCAGATTTCATTAGCAAAGAGAGACAGACAAGGCTGTGTGGAGCCTGTTTAGTTGAGGTCAGACTGGCTCTCTAGTTCAGGAACTGGCACTCAGTAAGTTCAGGGACCATTCTCCCAGGAAACGCAATAGCAGGAGACAGCTGCAGGTCTTCTTCCTCTGTCTGCTTTACCATGGAGCCAGAAGCCTGTGGCCCTGACCCTGCTCCCCTCACTAATTGCCAGACCTGGTGGCAGGAGTTAGTTGGCAGGAATACTCCTCTGCGGAGGTGTGTCATTTCTGTGCATACCTGTGCGTGAGTCCCTCCCAACTGACTCCTCATTGGCACGGGTTTCCAGCAGTGTATCTGAAGTAGGAGCTAGCGCTGCAAACCATCGCTGAGCTGCCCAGCTTTACTCACTGAGGCCATCTCAACAATTCAGCAGTTTGCAACGTATCCACAAGTGTTCATAGCAGGGAAGGCAGATTGCTTAAATGAAACAGCAGGGTGGAACTAAGTTAAATGTTCCCCGTAGGATAGAACAGGCGCGTTGCAGGTTTAAACTTGCGAACATGCTGTCCTTTCTTCGTTCCCACAAATAATAAAAATTTCTAAGTTAAGAGAATGCAAACTATGTTGTACATTTATTTGCTGTGAATTTAGATGAGACCACCTGCTCTTTAATTTATCACTCTACAAATATTGCTACATGATTTATTTCATGATGGATGACATTTAAAGCACAGTCACATATGGTTTAAAAGTTGCGGATTTTTTCTTTAATTAGGGAAGTAAAGCTAATTTTGAATGGTCAGACGGAAGTGACTTCGACTACTATCCCTGGGAATTGGAAAACTCAAATACTACTGAGAACTGTGTTCTGTTGGATACTAAAGGATTTTGGAACCGTACAAAATGTACAAATGTTGCTGAAGGTGCCATTTGCTATAGCCCTCCAAACAGTAAGTGTTATTTTTAAGGTTTTGTGTAGCTGTCTTTACATGTTGTATTTAGAAGTAGAAATGAAGGTTGAAATACTGCACGTGGTTCCCTTCGTAGAAGAGTTTTCTATCAGGAATGATAAAATGCTTTTTAATACTTTAGGGAGATAAATTCTTGTCATTCCAGTGGTGAAAACCTAAATCAAATCTGGTTACTTCTTGATCACCTGTGATAGGAATATCAAATGTATGTATCTTTTCTAAATCAGAGTACTTATCAAATATGTATATAACAGATGTCAAACCCCACAAAAAAGGCAATAAAAAGTTGTTCCCAAGCCTTTGGGATTTGTCTTATGATCATTTTAAAATAAATTTGTACATGACACAAGAAGAAGGAATGTAAGCTAATTGAATAGTGGTTGTTGGGAGGAGTAGTAGCCCTTATTAATACTTACTGTCCTGTTATTCCAGGGACTGTGCACAAATTGCTGCAGCAGAAATAACAATTTCTTTGTTTTTGCAGAGAGAAAATTAGAGCCAAAGCAAGCGAGCAGAGCCTCTGGATGCCCGCAGAGCCATGGCTCCCTGCAGTGGGAACAGTACAGGGATCACTGTTACGCCTTTGACATGGCGTTCTACAATTTTTCCGTGTATAACGTGGAAGAGGCTAAGAGAATCTGCCAGAAGCTGAGTAGGTTTAGACTCTTTATCACTTTACTACTTGTAATAAGTCCATTATTTGAGAAGAAATAAAACCCAACAACCTAAAATCTTACACTAGTTATCCTTCAGCTTTGCGATTTTTATGCTCCTTTAGTTTAGGAAAGGCAGTAGTAAGTTTTATTTTGAACACCTGATGAAAATTATTAAAATACTGCAACATGGTACAGATCGTTTGGCACATCAGTATTGGGAGATAAAATGCAGGTAGCCAGCTGTAGAAGATTCAGAAATTTAATGCTTACAGTTTGGAGGAAAACATTTTATCTGCATGGCAAGTTAGTGCTGTTGGCAGGGCTTTCTTATTATGTCCTTGCTGTAGCTATTTGCTGTTAAGGAGCTTGCTAACCTATCAAATGGTTCAAAGAACATGGATGTTATAGATATTAAAGCATGTAAGAAACTTAATTTTATGTCAAATTAATGGATTTTCTCTCTTTGCTGAGCGACATGGGGAATTGTATTGCAGAGACAGTGTTAATCAGTTTCATGTACAGAAGTTTTAATCACCGTAACGTAGAAGTTAGTGACTGTCATGGCTTTCTTTTATGTAATTATCTGTGGCGTGACATTGGACTCAGTATTTAGGATCTGAAAAACCCAGTCATGGATGCAGTTTGCTGTTGAGTCCAATTTGGTCTGGTAGTTGAAAGAGAAAGCATGTGGCTTATATTTATTTATAACTGTAGAGGATGGCTGTACTCTGAGCATGGCTCTCTAGCATGCCCTTTCCTCCTTCTTATTCCTTAGTTCCTGTACATAAAATACTGAGGCATAGTGGGAGGATTGATTTAGAAGTTAACTTGGCTCGGCAAAATGCTGAGCTTTTGTTCAACTATATTTTTGAAAGCCTATTACTTGGGCAAGAGTAGTAATTCTCAACAGGCGTATCTCTTGATATCTTCCATGTATGTAGTCTGCAGCTGCAGTGAGTTTACTCGCATTTTATTTTGTATAACCTGCTAGAATAACCAGACATCTGAAGCCATCTTGTAAAACATGCTGTGTTTTAGGAGACGGGAGGTTCATGTCTTTATTATGCTGGTTATTCTAAACTAATTTTACAAGTCCAGATCAGCAAATGCTTTCCCATATTAATTGTTCCCACAGAAAACTCAGTGTACCAGCATCATGAAAAATCATGTAAGTTGCAATTCTGACTGGTTTCCTCTGCCCCTTAGGTCCTTCAGCAACCCTTCTGACTATAGTGGATGCTGAAGAAAATGCATTTGTGAGTGCACACATAAAGGAACATGATCTCATCACCAGGAATGTATGGCTTGGCCTGGATCAGAGCTTTAAGGGTAAGAAGTAGCAATAATGTATGAGCATGAATGTTTCATATTGTAAATATAAATGCATAAATTCTCAAGTAAGAACATTTCTGTAGTGTTGGTAGCCTACGGTAACTTGTACTTGAGGTTGGAATCTGTTATTTAACATTTTAAAGCACTTTGGACTTCATTGTAGTTAAGTCTCTTCTGTTGCACAGTTAGGGTAATCACTTAATTAAATCAATCAATTAATTAAATTAATTTTTCCCACCTCTGCTATTGCTGCCTAATGATGCAAGTGCATCAATTGCTAAAGGTCTGGAGAAGAGGGGTGGCTAAAAGTTGTGTGTTCATATTTACTGCTTTCAATATATGGGATGGATAGTCAGCCCTTTTCTTTTTAACAGTGTAAAGAAATCAATAGACTGTGAATGACATTGTGTAGCATTACAGGATGTTTTGGTGATCCAGACTAAGTAAAGTTTTTTTCAACAGGACGGTCCCTGAACTGGCTGGATGGCTCATTAGTTAAATACGTCAACTGGGAGAATAAAACTGCAGAAGCCAATGAAAAGTGCAGTGTTATCCTGTCCACAACTGGCATGTGGTCCAAAGTTGACTGTGCACGTAGTCGAAGCAGAGTGGTTTGTAAAGCTCCATTAGGTACGGAAGCATTATTTTAGCAGAGACTTAATTTTGTAGAGATTGTTTTTTGGGAATGTCTGGTTTATTGGATAAAGTCTGTGTTGAATTAATGGAAATGCAATTTACAAAAGAACCCATCAAGTACCTCTGCCTAAGCAAGAGTCTTTTGTTGTTGTTTACCCATAAAAATGCATTCAGAGACAAACTGAGTAGGAATTTACTTCTCCTGGCTCTCAGTATCCACTCAGTGAGTAAGGAAGAAAACTGTAATGTCCAGAAAGCGTAGAGTAGTTGCTATTGCTTCTTAGCACAGGGTATCCTGTCATGGGTGAGTTTATGTAGTTGGAATCAGAAAGAGTTCTGCTTGTAAGAGATGCTGAGTAAGCAGATACTGCACATTGTGTTTTCAGTCTTAGGGAGGCTTCTGGAAAGGTCACCCCATAGCTCCAGCAAAAGACTCAGGCCTTTACTCCCTCGTCCTTGGCTTTGTACAGGAAAGCAAGCAGTTAACTGAGCATTAAGCAAGCCAGTTCCTGAGAAGCAGTGGAGTTTTTCTGATTTTTGTATACATTTTCACTGAAGTGGAAATGCAGGAATAGATTAAACTTTGTGCCACTAAGGAAGACCTCAACAAAATCTTTTCAGTCTGAAGGCAGTATAATTGCCTTCCCTTCCAAGAGCCCAGGATCTAATTAGATTTATGAAGTATACAAAACTTTCAAGGTGTGCAGCCTTTGCAAGTTTTTGAACTCCAGAGGTCCCTTCCAACCTAAATATTAGTAAATTAACAACCGAATGATCAAAAATAAGCTAATGAATTCCTGCATGAATTAGCATCTAATTTCCTATGTGATGAAGTAAAGACTTAATGGGAAGCAGTTTGCCTTTACTTGAGCTAAGAGTGCAGTGTTACCATGCAGCTACCTAAGCAGCAACCCCATGACAAAATATTCTTGCCAAAACTCCTAAATAAATAAATAAAACTCCTTTTGTTCTGTTTCAGGTTCTAATCATACTGGTGTAGCTGTAGCATTTGCCCTGCTAATTATCTTGGTTTTTATTGCTGGACTGGTATGGTACCTCTACAAAAAGAAGCGTCTTCACTGGAGTGCCTTCTCTGCCGTACGCTATCAAAGAGGGATGAACGATGATGAAACTGATGACATGTTCACAAAAGATAGCTATTGAAAAACTTTCTGATCAATTTAAGCATGAACTTCACTATGTGAAGCCATAAGAAACGAGCTACTTGATGTTTTATTACTTCTTTCTGGAAAAGTAACAAGGATATTAATGGGGGCTAAAACTAGTTTGTTTATATACAAGTGCAATTTTTATTCAATTTTATGGTAATTCTTTACATTTGGCCTCAGGCCTTTAAGATGCAAGGTGTTTAGAGTTCTGTTGTATTTTTTAATTTATGGTATTATCTCTTTACTGGAATTTTTGATGGAAAAAATTAATGCCAACAGTACTTCATACAACATCACTTTAATGAATACACTTAAAATTTACTTCTCCAATACTCTTATTTATATGAGGATTAAATGCCTAATTTTATGGTTACCAACCTATAACTTTATAGGTGAAATATGTCATCTGTCCAAGAAACAAGATAAAAGATGTCTAAGGAAAGACTGAGGATATATGGTAAACAAACTTGTGTACATAATTGCTAAAATTACTTGAGTATTTTTCATAAAACTTAAACTTGATTTTTGTATGTGATGTGTTACTGTAGCCTTTCCTATGCACTCCAAAGAAAGTTATAAAGGGAAAAACAGAAGACAGAGTTGTATATATTAGTTACTCAGTGATTTGATCAGTTATTGTTTTGAAGACGTCTTTTGACTTTTTTGAATGCACAGTACAAGGAACAGGTGCATTTACTTTTATGAAGAAGGATATGCCAAAGACCAAATCCATTCTGCATGTGGTGGTGGCAAGAGGTGGTAAATAGGAATACATTGGCCTGGTGTGCTGAGAAGAGTACTACTGATTTCTCTGAAGCAGCAGAGCAGGGTCACAGTGTTCAACTGCCTTCTTTTCCTGCAGTTTACTTATGTTTATGGCACTTTTCTTTGTTCCTGTTTGCACTATTTTGATAAGGAAGTGTTTATCATTTGTGTTGAGAAGTAGAGAACTCACAGATACCGCTTTGGGCCTGTTAAAAGAGCAACCTGAAGGGGCACAGTAAAGGAGCCATTGTGGCAGTTTGCTGATCAAAGAAGTTGGCACTTTTGTAGTTTGTTCAGTACTTTGGGCACAAATGTGAACGTTTGCTTTTCCTGAGGTAACTTGTAGAAAATGTAGTTACAAGGAAAATAACTCTCATTCTTTAAACTGCCCTGGTATGAGAAGTGTTTGAAATGTTGCAAAGTCTGGTTCCTGATGTTTTCTGGTTTAGCTTCTAGGCCTAAGTGCTTTGCCAAGTGATTTCTAACTTAATGGACTAGAAAAAATGTTGATTATTGTCTTTTTCTAACTGCAGTAATAAAGGGGGGGAATTATTTACAAGATCCCATGTTTTGAGATTTACTAGTTTTATAGATGTTTATACTCTGAGCATTTTTAAGTGTGACTCTGAAATGGAAAGTGGAAATTAGAAGTAAGGGCCTAATTCAACACAAAAGGATATATACTTTTTATTAAAAATTGTATATTCTTATAAATGATGTAAATAATTTTTTCAGGCCCCATTTGTCGTGTTTATTTCATCACACCCAGGTTGTCTAATCACTGGTAATTCCTTTTTGTGCAAGCACCCTGGCCTTAGTGCAGGTGAATAACCCACTTCATTTGAAATACACAGGAAGATCACTTGGCAGTATTGTTATTGAAAGAATAAAGTTAAATAAAAGACTGAACTGCTTACATTGGTTTTACTTCCATTTAAGCAGTTATCAGAGTTAAGGTATGGGTCATTAATCACTGGGTAAAAAAGGACAGTGCAGGGGCTGTGACCAGAATTAAAGCCGGTAAGTGTGTGTTACCACAGTAAGAAAACTTTATAGAGGTAATACGTATCTTTGATGTATTTAAAAAGAATGCCGGTAATTTTCTTTATTTTCTTTTTGCAGTTGAAAACTTAGGTATACCTAGCTTTTATCAAGCTTCTTCAGGCTTACACAAGGAACATTCCTCTCTGCCTTTTTGTTCTAATCGAGGTGTAGTTCATTAGCACCTCGAGGCCCAAATTAAGGCAGTGTATAAAGGCTCCCTCCATAATGCCTCCTAAAATATAGGCAGAGTTAAACTACTTCCAGCTAAGTACCACTTGCAATTAAAGCATGAGATGTATTCATTTTAAGTGATGTCTGAGCTCTGAATTCCAGACGTCCAAAATCTCTGATTGCTGGTCAAAGGGCAGTGTTATTTTTAGCTCCAGTAATGGCTTGCTGGGAGAAACATCCTATTGTGCAAGATGGCCAACAAGGTCATCTGCTTCACAAACATTAATCTTAAATCTGAAGATGATGCACAAGGAAATGGCAGCAGAGAAATGCTTTCCCAGGTCCCAGAGCAATGGAGTTGAAAAGGCATCCTAAAACTCCTTCATCCCAGAGGACAGACTATCTGCCAGCTGTGGTAGCTTTAGGCAGAATGTGTACAGCTTCACTTCTTCCTGAATTTTGCCCAGTCCTTGTAAGACTCTGGGTCATGGAAAGGTTAATCCACATCTGCCACTGCACCAGCCAATTTTTTTTTTTTTTAAGGGTTTCTGCATCAGTAACTTAATTGACATAGAAATCAACAAGTCTTTATGCATGAGCACCCTTTGGGCGTGATGTTTTGTTGTACTTCTCAGCATTTTTCCCTTAAACCAAATGCACCATCTGCGTGTTGCTTTGGACATATGTCATACATGTAAACATTTTTGAAAAGAGTAAGTAAATTTCATGGCCTGCTAGTGATTTTTCTTTTTTGGTGTGGCTGCAAATAAACAAAGACCAAACGTTACAATTTTTGTTGCTGCAAGTTGGAATTACTATTTGAGCCCTTCGTGCATCTGCTGTTGCTGTGTGTATGGAGCATAGTGGGATATATAAAACCCAGGCTTCTAAAAGTTAGTCAAATTCATTCTCAAGAAGAATGAATGTACTTCTAGATGTACTTCTTATGTACTTCTAGACAAATTCATTGTCAAGCAGTACATAAAGTTCTTATTGACCAAATTGAAAAGGCACCGTACAGTTTTAACACAAGACCTGTGAGCAGTTATGAGCTTAGGAAAATCAGATCCCTTACTGGAGAGTAAAATTCAGTTGTCACTCTAATGGACCCTTCCCATGTAGGTCTGGAATTTTATGATGAGACAAAGTACTAGAGAGGGAATATTCTGTTAATAGCAAATTAACTAAAAAGTGGTGAATACCATAAATGCCCTTAGAAAATACTGTTATCCTTTCTTTATGGCTAAACCTCAGCAATGGTATTTGCACACTGAAAACTCCTGTACACTCTATTGTAATATCTGATAGTAACTAAGATTTTTAACATATTTATCAGGGTAGGGGAGGATACCAGATGAGGGTTTTATTGTGTTGACACAGTAGTGCAACACAGACTGTAAGTCCTTATGGATTTCTCTTCACCAATGCAGAAGGAACTATAATGACAAACAGTACAATTCTTTGTTTTTCTACTTTTCAGCATAAATAATTTACTCCAAGGTGACTTTTGAAAAAGTGGATTCCAGCAATACAAAACAATTTTTTCAAAATGTGTTTCCTGAATTAAGCTGGCCTCTTACGCATTTTTTGCCAGAACAAACGAAAACAGAAATATTTTTCTGCATGCTGTGTCTTGGGACACTCATACGACTAATGAGAGTACTGCTCCTGCTTTCTATAAAATTTCTCTTTTCAAATGCCATGTGTCATCTTCCTTTTTAGATTATTCAGAGCAGGTAACTGTACAAAACCATATTGCTTACATTTTGTTAAAGCTAACAAGCCTTATATGCATATTTGAATTTAAACTTACAAAGTAGTGGGTTGAGTTGGTTTTACAAATATGTGTGTGTGATTGAATGTCATCACCATTAGCAACTGAACTTTCATTATGAAATGTCTTTTTTTCATAAACGTGATCTGGATATTTGAAGAGTATCTTGTGTTAAAAGAAAGTGTGAATTATAAATGTATGTGGATAATGGGAAGTCACGTTTCCCCAGGGCTTGCATCGTGAGCTGCTTTGAGGAAAAGACTGTAGTTTCTGAAATTCCATCTTTTATTGTCTCCTGCAGATACCGTTCTTTGTACCTCTTCTCTCCCATACCTGCTTTGCAGCACTATTAAGCCACCAGGTGGAGAACACGCCACCACAGACACGAGATCCAAGCAGTCAGCCTTACACCACCGCACGCTGCCAAGGGGGCCAGAAAGCACCACTTCTCTAGGGAGCAGCAGCCACAAGGCTGGAACACGTGCGATGGGCACTGCCAACAGCCCCACAGCGCTGCTAGGGGCTGCAGGAGTCACTGTGGACAGCTGGAACACCCTGTAGCAGCAGGACACCACAACCTTGGCAGGATGGGTCTGTCTCCCTCCTGTGTGAGCAAGAAAGCCAAGAGCAGCTTTCTTGACCCTGGCCCAAGTACTCATGACACGACAACAGGGAGTTTATTGTGAACTACAGCCACTTGTCCCCTCCTCCCCTTCTCCTAACTTCCATTTCCTCCCCTCTCCCACCTTCTTCAAGCAGGGTATCTGTTCCCATGCAGATTCAGTGCCTTTGTACCCCGCATCAGGCACTTGAGCTGCCTTCAGCCTCACACTGCAACAGGAGAAAGGAACAAGACAGGTAAGTTGTTCCTATTAATGTGTGTTCCTCATTAGTGACCCTGCAAAAACTATGCCCAGTGTCCAACCCAATACAGAGCCAATTAAGTTTATCTTCTTAGAAGGCTGTCACTATATAGTCACTCAGGCTTTATAAGTGTTTGCTTTTACAGGAAGAGCATGTTTGTATTGGTAATTCTGAGCCCTCACAGCATTTTGGGGAGGGCCTAGGGGCCCCAGACGTGTCCCTGGGTGCAGTGAGGGCAGGAGGTGGAGCTGGCCTCTGGGACACCAGAGCTCTGTTCTGGAGCTGGCTGGGCTGCCCAAGCCAGCGCTGGGTAGCAAACGCTGGCAGGAACCCGGAATCGGCCAAGCCCTGGCCACGTTTGCTCTGGGATGCAGTCAGACCTGAAGAGGGTCGCAGAGTCTGCGTGCTCCCTGTGATGGATTCCTCCCAGCGGGGCGCCACAGCCGTGCTGGAGCAGCGCTGAGCTGGCACTGGGGTAAGTGACTGTCCCTGGCACTCCAGCTACCGGCCTTCGCCTCGGTGCTGAGCATGGGACGGGCCAAGGTGTGTACCAGCTGTGCATTAGGGAGAGCCGGTCAAAAAAGTAGCCAAGAGCCTGGCAAATCTGCATCCCACTGATTTAGGAATTCATATTTTAAAGAGGGGGCTGGAATTCACCTGTGAGATTTGCTTAAAGGCTCAAGGGGACCGTGTTACTTTGAAGCAAATGCACAGGGTAATAATAGAATACACAGCCTACAGAGAGAGGTTGTGTGTTTTAAAACCAGGTACAAATAAATGTTTCAAGTTTAGAGCCAATAATAACTAGACACATGAGCTTGTGAAATAACTTACCTGAGGCAGTGTCTGTGTATAAATCACTTCATGTTTATGGTGTAGGTTCTGATTATAAATTGTCATGAAACTAATTCACAGAGCATTCAAACTTAAATTAACTATTACAAAAATACTTGGGTGGGGTCCAGAGGGACTGCATGTCACACTGACAGGGTGATCAAACATTTAAAAAGGGACTCAGAGAAGGCTTTTAGTTGGCTGCTGCTTTGAGCTATTATTCATGGCTACCACTCAATAAATGCGTTTGTGTGTATTGTAGTCATACTGGACCTGCAGCAGTGCATGTTTGTTGTCTTTATAGAGAGGTATTAATGAAACAAGTGCAGTCTGAAATTCAACAGCTGCCCAGAAAGGAGACTGGTTAGCTGGCAGTAAGCAGAAGCAGTTGCAGCCTTGAATAAAGACCTGGAAAGTCTATGCAAGGGGATAAAGATGGGAAAAAAAAGAAGAAAAGAATCGGAACAGTTCAAAGTGATACTCTATAGACCAATCTCCAGGGTCTTGAGGCTCTCAGGCCATCTGACCAAGGTATACAGGGGAGCATAATGATGGGGATTGCGCATCACTGCTTGGATTCCGTATCTGTGTATGGATTGAGGGAACTTTTGTTTGCTAGTGGGGTGGTCTGTGTTGCTGACAGCTCAGATGCTCCCAGTCCCATTTACTTCAGTGACACAAGCTCTTAGGTGAGCACTGTGGCCAGGCCATGCACTTGTGTGGGAATTGCAAATTGGCAGTTTATTTGAGCCAGAAGTGATTTTCTGTTATTAGTGACTTTGAGGTGCTGAAGAGAAGGTATGGAGCTGATCCCACAGGTTGGGCCTTGGGAGATGATTAATTCCTTGATCTGCTGTCTCAGAACCAGAGGGACATCTCCCACTGAGCAAAAGTGTGACTCAGCCCCAGAGAGAAAAGCAGAAGTTAACAAACCTTCCCCACTGTAGCAGCAACGTATTTTCTACTGCCCCCAATATTTGCTTCTTGGAGGAAGGGCTGTTGTATCCTCATGCCAATGACGCCTGCTTTTCACTTAAAAGTTCCAAGCGTTAAGCTCTGAGCAAACACCTTAACGTGGGCACACAATGCCTGCAAGTGAATACAGCCTGTGCAATCCAATAATTTATTAAACTTTCATCTTGTAAAGCCAGTTACAAATTAAAAAAAGACAGAAGGAGTTCTGTAATAGAAATGAGCAAAATTACAACAAATAGTAAGTGGGAGTTATGTTTCAAGTGGGTTCAAGCTGCCTGCAGCAACCCAAGAGCCAGAACACAGAGCTAGTGCAGAGTTAGGACAGGGATAATCAAGCCTAGTCTGATGTATTAGAGATCAAGCCAGTGTATGCAGTGTATACAGTGCTGTTTCTCAGGTGGCCTCTGCATTGCTGTTCTGTCCCACCTGTGCACTGGTCATCTCTTTATTCCTTGTCACAACAAGAGGGTGTTTGTAGGATCCATCAGTGACACTATTTAAGGCAAACTCCAGCTGAAGGAACGATGCACAGCAGTGGCCACCCTCTTCAGCTGATTGTGTAGCAAGTGCACGGAGTGTTTGCACATGCTGAAGTGTAGTGGAAATGAGAGAGGAGCAGGGGTTATGTACAGTGTTTCTTCTTGTACTGTCACCCTCACAACTAGTGCTCTGCAACACAGTGATATGGCACAATCTGACGATGAATTGGAATGGAACCTGTTGTACACTGACTCCTACTTTTCTATGCAATTTCTGTTTCACAGCTAACAGGCCTTAGCTGCTGCTACTTCAGAAAATGAGACAGCCAATTTTAAATGTGGAAGAAGGCCCACATTACCTACAGCTGCAGTTTCAGTAAGAAACAGAATGGGCATCTGCAGTCTAGAATCCCAAGACTAGACAAGGGTCATGGAAAATGACTGACCGCCAGATTTTGTGTTTGTTAATGCAACTAATTTATGACAGGATGATACTGAATATTGTTTTAAACAATTAAATCAACTTTCCATCAGCCAGAGACTGAAGATGACTGTCATCTTTTATGGAGAAGAAAAAAATTCTGCTTCTTCAAATTGCAGGTAGCTATAAAAACCTCCAAGAAGCAGTTGTTTTGGCAAAATAGCATTGTTTTCAAGTTCTGCCAAGGACTAAGGACCTAGAAGAGACTCGATGGGGATCTAGGGATTCAGTGATGTGAACAGTTCTTGTTAAAAGTTGGGGTGGATGAAGGATTTGGAATTTGCTTACTGTAGTACAGAAGTAGTAAAAATCTTGCCTATAACAATTTATCTAGGCACCTATTCACTCAGTAGGAAGCAGTTAGCTTAAAACTAAGTTCAGGGACCTCAGTCATCCTAAAATCCCCCCTAAAGAAAGATCTCAATGCAACAAGCTGCTCACCATAAATCTCCAACCTCCATCTAATACTGGGAGTTTGAAGAGCAGCTCTTCTGGAAATGCTACTAAAACCATCTCCCCTCCTGAGCTGTACAGGGGAACCGCAGTCATTATTTTTTATGCAAGAGGTGCTGCTTGCAGTGTGCCCAGAATGGCACCTTATGGCCTATTTCAGTGGTGCTAGTCCCAGAGGTTTTCTCCTAGACTGGAGTATTTTGTAGTTTAACTGAAAGTGCCACTTTTTAGTCGTGTACCCGTGAACTTTTATTGGAAGGTAACCAACCACCTTGGGTGTTTTTATTTGTTTCTTTGTTTAATACTCTCTCACAAAGGGTTTGACCTCTCTATTGGACCATTTGGCTTCAATTATACAAACAGACCAGATCAGATGGTTAGTAGATCCTGAAGAAAAAATCCCAAACCCAGAGTGATTAATATTTTTGATTTGTTTGCAAAATAAATAAAACAAATATTCTTTTAGCAGACCATGCTGTGATCACATGATCCCACATGTCTGCACGTTCAGAATTCTTAAGGAAGCTTAAGTCTGTCTCCTGTCCTGCAGAAATGATCCTTGTACATTTTTCTGCCAGTGTGATAGGTGATAGTGAAAGCAGCGGAGAGGACATGGAGGAGGAGGATGCTTCTGACTTTGCTTCTTTAAGGTACATTGTTCATCAAACAAGCAAGGGGAAAACAAGTTTTGGGTCATTAGCATTTAACAACAGTTGTAACTGTTTAATGTCTTTGGGCAGAGGTGCAAATCCTATGGTATTGTAGAACTGTCACTTCAGGTTTTAAATACAGTAGTCAGTTGAATCCTTAAAAAACATCTTTGCTACACTTGTGCTGGCAAGTTGCAAATACCCATGCCTAACTAGTGCCAGTTCATCCGTATCACCTAGTCCAGATGCTTGCATGACTGTCCACACTGGTGGCCGATTTGACACTGCAGCGTTTCTTCACGATCATGTTGATGTACGCTTTCATGATCTTTATTATCTCACCCACCTGGGGAGAGATCACAGGAACACAGCATAAGCACTTTGAAAACCTTAATACACTGAGGCATGCTTTGGATACTTTGCTGAAAGAGATCCCCCTTCTCCAAAGTCATGAGACAATAAATTTTGCATGTTTATACTGAATGTGAACATGACAGTAGGAAGAGAAAGGCTTGACAAGTTTGTGCTCTGCTGTAGCAACACTTTAAAATATTTTTAGCTCAAAGAAAAGCAACTTTCATACTACTAAGTCCTTTTTTTTAAGTTTGTGAAATTCCCCATTCATCTACTGGAAAGGAATGAAGAAAAGCCACACAAACTGAAGAGCACCCAGAACTGGAAACTCTTGATGCACTGGAACACCTATCAACCTCCTTCACTTTCTAACCAGCCTATTTTTTTGTTCATCTCTGTATTCAAGAAGAGGTACCATGCCCATTAGGATTAAGCCCCCTTCATCTTTTCCCTTGGCTGTGTACTCCATTAGTCAAGAACTCCTGCACAGAAACCTGTCTATTCCTTGAAGCTTAAATGAAGTGGCCGTGTGCTTTCACATACCTGGGAGGTTTCAAAGAACATTTCTCTCTCATCCACTGTAATTTTGAAGGTGTTAGGCTGTGGTGCTCCAAAGAAAACGATGTGCTCATACTGGAAAGTTTCTAGTGGTTTAGGATCCCCTCGTTTGTAGACAGAGACATTCTCTGTGCTGACGCCAAGCCAGAGATCATTGGGGAATCCACCCTCCTTGCACTGCAGAAAGAGAAACATGACCTCTTACATAAATGCAGTGGAGGATCAAATAATTTTCAATTCAAGAAAAAGCCCTCTGTTTCTAGCTCTCATAGGACATTTCAATTCAATGAATAAACCAGGGTACTTGCAAAATCTATGTTGGAGGCACTTCTGCTGTGAAGATTCAGGTGACAACAGCTGTGAGTCAGATACTAGCTGAGTAATAAATAATTATTATAGGGAAGAGCTCTCATCAAATTTTAAAGTGATGTAGCAAGTCAATATTCCACTTCTTAGAGACAATACAGTGAGTGCAAGCAACTTCCCATGGTGATCCATGTAGGCAGCAGCAAAACTGACAGAACTGAACTGTGGCCTCCTACTCCAGCAGGCTGAGCACAGTGCTGTACAGGCCCATCTGTGCAGTTTCTGTTGTACTGCTGCAGAACAGGATTGCACTTTTTGCTTGCAAGAAGACCAGAGCTTTGTTTTACGCTGACTTTCACTAGCCGCCACTTTCTCTCCTCCCCGCTACCACCCACTAACAAAGTGGGAATCCACTGTCTCCCTTCATTAACCAGGATGCCCTGCCTTGCTTGTTCTATGCTCTCTGTGTCATAACTCTTGGGTATTGTGGTACTACAGGCTTACCCTGAGATTACTAAGGCAAAATGTGTCTAGTTCTCAAAATTCCCTTCTGTTACAGACAGCTCTATCTGTTCTCCAGACCGATACCTCTCCTCAGCTGTGGTTTTAGAAGTTTATTAACCACTCACCTCAACATCAAAGAGGGTTGATCCATAACCTGGCCACTCCTTTACAATGGACATGTATTTCACCATGGCCTGATGCTGAGAGAGCCCCTGCAGCTTGGTCCATTTCTGTGCTATGCTTGCCCGAGCAGCTGAAAGCTCTTCTTTTACCCACATCTCCATCATCTGCTCTTCTTCTACCTTCTGCTTCTTTACAGACCCTGTCTTGAAGCTACGCTTCAATGTCCCTTCAAGGAAGCTGGTCCGTCTCCTCTCCAGAGTGTGACTGGTACTGCTGCTGCTCTTTGTTGAGTGCAGTATTTTGGATTTCAGCCTGTTAACTGGGTAGATTCCATCAAGGGTCCAGCTTATTTTGGAATAATCTCCATGAAGATACTGCAGCCGCAGAGCTGCCAGACGCTGCAGAGTGTCCTCCGGCCCAGGAAAATGACCAGCTATGAGGCTTTCATGAGCCTACAAACAAAAGTCCCTCAAACTCATTAGAAAGCAAAAAGCACACTTTATTCACAAATAGGTCTGTGTACAGATTCCTGTTCCATCTGCTGGTCCCAGCAGGACAGACATAATTCAGGAGGTCAGAGCAGACATTGTAATAAATATGTCAACGTCTGCAAGTGGTTGATACCAGGGGGGAACACCCGTCTCTGCAAGCCTGAACAGGGCAGAGATCTTTGAGGGGCTCCTATGCTGTACAGAAAGTCCTACAATGAGGACCATTTAGGTCTGTAACAGATGAGAGACACCAGAATTGAGGCAGTTTGGTTTTGTGCTGTACCAGGTACAGCTCCTGTCTGAAGATTATATTTAACACCAGAGTAATATATAATAAATTCAAGATTCTCAACCTCAGTTTCATTACACAAAAGCACCTCCCACCTCCTCCTCCTTCACCTGATGTCTCCAACAATCTTCTTGCTAACCTTTGCCTGTTTTTCTGTGAAATCTGTCAGTGGGGCTTTTTGCACGTCCATCTAATGTCTGGGTAACACCTACTCTCCTACTGTTACTTCTCCTTGCCAGTTAAAGCTGTGGAGACTGAAAGCCTTGTCAACAGGGAGTTTGGTACAACTGCGGTTCCACAGAGCACCTTGTGCTCCTGCCTCTTTTCTAGACATTCTCTAGCTAACAATGCTTGATGTTCAATTCAAGAAAGGAACCACTGTCTGAGTGATGTACATGCCATCCATTTGACTATCGGTGGGTTTCAGTCTTCATGACTCTGATGGCCATTAACACAGGTTCAGTAATTTTCTACAGCTGTGATTTTCTGAGGCAAGTTCAGTGTTCATTAGAAGTAATACCATTAGAAGATGGGATGAATCACATCACAGCTGGGTGCTCCAGTAGGTTTAGTTTTACATGCCAGCTGCAAAGCTCTTTCATACCAGTGTGATCTTGCCAGCATCACTGTGCTATGGAGTAGAGTGACTTAAAAAAAATAACAGCCTGCTCAGCAGATAAATATTGTCAACTACATCCTCCTTTCCTCTGTCTGCAGTACTTTTCTAGGGCCCCTCAGTTAATCAAAAGAAATTGCTCAAAAGACATTTCATAGTTCTGGTAACACCCCAAGGATGTTACCTTGGGCTGTTCTTGCAAGCTGATTTGCAGATAGATATATTCTCCAGTTTTCTTCACATTTATGTTCTGAAAGCACCTACCTTTAATGATTCTCTTGAATCATTACCCAAATTTCTCTGCCTTCTAAAATGAAAGACCAAGTTTATTAAAAAAAAAAAAAAAAGTACTAATTATAATTAGTATTGAACTTTTTTTGAGCCTTTCCTAATTTTTATTGCTTTTGTTCTAATACTCATTTTCCCTAGAAAACGTCACAGTCTGTCTGCTTAGTAGATTCCAGGCAAAAATCCAACACATTAAATTCTTCTGCTACAACTAGCATTCCCACTTCTAATGAAAGGTAAACCAGTTTTCTGTGTCCTCTTGTGTGCTTTTGCCACCCTGGAAACCAAATAATTCTCCCAGAGTTAGTTTACCTGCTCAAACATGAAGGCAAATTCCACGCCATCTTTGGGAACATTCTCAATATCCAAGAAGCAATAAAGCTTAAAATAGAGTTGCCACTGTCCTTCCTCCTCTTCTTCTTCAGAGCCAGCAAGTCTGTAAAATATAAAAGAGAATGAGAAGGGAAAAAATCAGGAAGGAAAAGTGCCATGGTGCTGGAATGTCCACAGTGCAAATCACAATCTGAAGGTAACCCTGGATTCTGAAATCCAGTGTTACATCCAACGAGAAATTAAAGGTTTCATAAAACACTCCTTTACCTCTCAAACTTGGCCAAGATATCAGCCACAATCACCCGACTCTCCACAGCACGGTCAACGTGTTGATTATGTTCAAAGAGTGCAAACATATTCCGGCTGTCCTCCATTGCCAACCCTCGGATCAGCTTTTCAACCACCTGCAAAATCAGACATGTCACACAGTAGGCATCACTCCCCCTTTCACAATGAAGAATCAGTACCTCTTCAGTTCACCTATCATTTCATACATCTCCATCACATTTCTCCCTTAATTACTGTGTTTTCAGATTAAAGAATTCTAACCCTAAAAGATCATTCCCTGCAATGACATCATTACATGCATTTGATCATCCTTTTCTTCTCTGAATCTTTTCAATCTTCACTCTCCTTTTGAGGATGGGGAATTGTAATTCTGCACAAGATTTAGGCACATAATGGATTCAGATGTCATGGTGACATTCTCAGTTCCTCTAACAACAATTCCACTAATTCAGCATTAATGTTTTCACAGACATGACTACTGCAACCTGGAATCCTACTTCTGACCCTTTAATGATTAAGTTACTGGTAGAATATCCCTCTCAGAAAGATTCCATTAGGAACTGGAATTTCTCCTTGTCCAGAAAACTCTGTTTAGCAAGTTTCAGACAAAGGGCAGAACGCCAGGAAAAAAAAAAAAAAAAGAGAGAGAGAGAGAGAAATTGGAAATGAAGGGGAATGGAGTATCCCTGCAACAGACCCACTCTCCAGACACAGATGTGCTCACATCTTCTTCATCCTACTAATGCATTACCTCCCCAGCACTGGTGTGGGAGTTGATGGTTATTTTGCAGGAGCCACCACCATGGCAGTACACTGTCGTGGTCATTTCCTCACGGGTGAGAAGAGCCTGTATTTCCTCCTGGGAGGGCACAAACTCCCTCGTCTTTGTTCTCTTCAGGGAATCACTTATGAACTGTGCATACCTGTCTATTTCTGAGTCTGGAAAGAGATCTTTTACCCTGATTGTAAAGAGAAGCAAAAAAAAACAAAAGCCCATTACACAGTGAATAACATATTACTCTAAAAATGAGACTACTGCAAGTAAAGAGTTTGTTAGAGATGCTGATGTCAAATGCAACCACACGAAAACCAAGTTATTTCCAAAACCATACAATCTGCTCTTACTAGACATTTGAAAGTCACTGCAGTGGCATTTCTCAGCAATGTATGAAATAAGCAGTTCAAAGTTTCAGGAGTTTAGTGACAGCTGAAGACAGCAGGGTTGACAATCTTAATTTACAAAACTGAGAATAAAAACTGTGAAATCAAATGTAAACTTTTTTCATTTATTCTTAATGGTTTTGTTTTGTTTGTTTTTGTGTTATGGTTTTTTTGGTTGTTTTTTTTTTTTAAATTTGCTGGCTGTGTTTGAGCCACTTTTACAGTATGTTTGAGAATTAAGAAGATAGAAAGCAGATGCCTGTCTACTGTTCTCTTCCCTCCAAGACCAGCAGGTCTAGGTATAACATTATTTGCAACTCCAGTGATAAAACAATGAAATGGCTACATGGAGTTTCTGCATTTCTTAGACCCAGGCCATAGATGTAGCTATTTAGTGTATTGACACAAATCTCATCCCACTCTTTCCTAGCTTGGAAGGAATCAAATAGATTTTATTGATCTTTCTCATCGATAGGAATGGAGGAAGGGTACACTGCAGATCAGGCCCAGTGCAGACTGCTTTGTAAAACTTCATTAGATGATGAAGATGACTTGGGAAGAAATGTAAATTATTTAGTCCATGAAAATGGGAGGTTAAAACAGATTAAAAATACTAATTTCAAGCATTATGCACTTAATTAACAAACCCTGAAAAATTATAAATTGGATTTACAGTATCTCTCCTACTTCACAGTATGCATTTTGCCTGTGCCAGCTGTAAGATAGTACATACTTCCAAGAGCATGGAAGTACAGTCCTTGCCTTTCCTGCAGGTTGATAATGTTTATATGTACATTAGTAAGCAGCAGGTCATCAGTGCAAATCCACTGCAACAGTCTCATGGTATTCTGTGTGGGTTACTTACATTCATTCCACATTCTTTTGACACAACAGATGAGTGGCAAGGGGGGAGTCCGAATACACAGAACAGCTGGTGGTAAGAATTGGGCAAAGGTAGGAGGCTGGACACCACAGGAAGGTGCTTGCACAGCAAGGGGGTAACTCCAACAGGCAGAGGAAGATCAGCAGAGTAAAAGGAAACAAGCTGCAAACAAAAGAGACATTTACCTTCGAAGGTGGAACTTGAGGTAGCGCAGGATCCCTCTGCTGGGCAGGAAAGTGCAGCTCATACAGGTCATCAGCTGCCAGTGGTGCAGGTTCCCAGTACTGTTGGGATGTGGCATGTGGTTGGTTTGCTTGATGAGCTGACAGTACACTTCATCACGGAGGGGCTTTAAATCATGGCAGGTCTGCAGGATGCCTTGGATAATGGGTATGGGGTCAGACACGGTCTCAATTTCCTGAAGGGAGTTGAAGATCTTCACTGCTTCATCCTGTAAGCTGCTGTAACCCTTCTCTTGTTGCACTAGAGAATAATCACAAAGGTGACAAGAGGTGAGCATCTCCCTCATTTTCTACTGGCCCAGCAGCAGTACAATCAACTGTACCCGTCTGTCACGGAAGAACGGAAACCTGAGCATTAGCTCATATCCTGAGCTTCAATTTATACTTTAAGTTCATTAATGCTTCCTCTCTAAATGTTCAAATGCAGTTTTAATTCGTATTTGCCAGCATCTGATTTGCCACCACTGCCAATCCGTTTTTGGATACACTGTGCAGAAAAGCAGATCAATGATTTTAAGGGAAATGAGCACCAAAATCTAGTTCAGTCTCTGCAACCAAGGTACTGGAACGCAGCCACTGAAGCCTGGCTTGTGTAATTCCAAAATTCTGTGTTGCACCTGTATTAGCTTTGACCCCAGGCTAACATAGAATTTAAGCAAATTGCTGCAGCACAAATGCAACTTATACCTATTGTTTAGATTTAAAATGCTCAGACCAAAACTTGAGTTGTTTGAGCATCTAAATGTCTGCTTTTTGAACTGCTCAGAGACATGTGATACCATTCAGAGGCAGCCTTGCATTCTCCTTTGCACATCTCTGGGGCTTTAAGTCCTTCTGTATATCTTATAGAGCCACTGCTTCCCCAGAGGCCATGTATTAACTGTATACAGAGACACAGCTCTAAAAACTAAGTTCCACAGTCTAAGTGCTTGCTTTGTATTTTTCCTGTATTTCAGATTTTACTTTCTCTGTGCTTTTAATCTGCCATGTAATTGGATCCTTGTACTGTGACAGACCTAGTATCCTTTCACTTTCTCCATGACAGTCTTCCTGCCCTAAAAACTTCACTTTGAGGCTGAAGAATCCTGTTCTCTATTTGGTCACTAAACTGTAGGCAAGTTCTTCTGTGCCTCTGATCATCTTTGGACAGGTTTTTACATCTCCTGTATCTTTTACAAGATGTAGAAGGCAAAACTGTATTCCGTACTCAAGATGCAGGTGCACAGTATATATACAGCTGCACAAAGACTTCATTTTTCCTTTTCTAAGGAAAAAAGATTTCCTTTATTTTTCCTTTTCAAAACCTTACATTAGCTGCTTTGTTTCTGTACTCACCACTAGAGTTGACATTTTCATAAAGCTATGTAAATTGATGTTCACTTTCCTAAGCTCTAGATCACTACCTGTGTGGCAGACTTTTTTCCCATATACATTGCTTTGATTGAAATTAATTTCTTACAAGATGCTGTGGGCTCAGTCACTCCACATGAGACATTCTTCTGTAGTTCTTCACCAGCTTTCAGTTTTAATATGTCACACACTCTGTAATCATCAGCAAATCACTTGCTGCCCCATCACTCTAGCTCTTTCATGCTTCTGATACATTTGAAAAAGTAGTAATTTAGTCTGGTTTTACAGCAGCTTCTGCAGAAATACTACCCCACTGCCAGCTGCATGATGTAATCCTATTGTAGTATTTCCACTAGAGCCACTCAAAACCCAGTTGTGGCTGAAGAATGACAGGTTGCATGTCTCCTGGATGGATGATAAAATTATCCCATTTACTTTAAGATTCAGTGTTCCCACGGTAAGAGGCAATGGACACTGAACACACTCCAGAGAAGAAAGGGAGAGAGAAAGGGACTGTTCCCTCACTGAACCCTGGGGCTACATTGCCCCAAATAGACTTCACCTGCACAGAGAGAGCTTACAGGCCCATTCTGTAGTGCTCAGGCTCCTCACTGACCCTCAAAATGCGGGTGGGTTCTGTCACTTGGGTAAAATACTTACAGTTGACACTGACATCTCCATACGGTAGTGGGAGCAGTGGGGAATGCAAGGGGTGCTGGGTGTATCTCAAGATTGGGTTCCTCCTATAGGTCTGTTCCACTACTTCAAAGTTTGTACTGTTTTCCTGGGAAAGAAAGCAAAATTAATTATCCTCAAATAGGCACAGTCCTTTGCAGGATGCCCTCACACATTTAGATTCAAGCTCAACTACCTCTGTCTAAATTTCTGGAGGTACCTAAGGGGACTAAGCAATCAAAGCATAATCTGTATCTAAAAATTACCCTGTGTATTATTTCTGAAAATTAAACACAAGAATAGCCATGCTGCATCATCCCACTGGTCACCAGGCACAGAATCTTTCCTCCAAGCATGGCTTGTGTACCATACGTGGCATGATCCTCCTCTCCTGTGTCCTTCAAGCTTTCAACATGACATGGTTAATGGACTTTCTGACCACAAGTCTGTCATTTTCAGTGTGTAATAATGAGCCTATTCTCAACTTGTCTGGTTGTACTATATGTGTTTGCAGAATGAACAACCAAAATGCTCCATGATGTTCACAACCTGGGCCTGTCACTACCATACACACGGGATCACATTCTTCTGCACTTTGTCCTAGACTCATTCCCTAATAGTACATGACATTCCACTTGTCCTTGAACCCCGAGCTGAAATTTTCCAAGATCCTCTACAATCACTCTCAGCTCTTTCTTCCTAAATATGAACTATCTAATTGCATCCAGTTTACAGTTCATCACAAACACATTTCTTATGAAATTTGCTTTGGTGTGTCTTCTTAAATGACTCTAGGTTTATTTACAAAGTTTCTGGCAAGTTTTTCCTCAAAAATTACTCCTGTGGTACAATTCCTGCTACTTTGAAGGATATTGTCTTTCCACTCTTTACTCAGACATCTAACTACACAAGCCTAAGGTATGAAGAGAACTTCAGGATACATCAAAGTCAGATGGCTGGAACGGATTTTTTTGTATTTGTGTCTGGAGGATGCTTAAGAGTGGAATGGATGGAGCAGAGATTTGCAAATACTTGATGGTGTAATCCTGCATGCAATTTTTAATTGCACAGAGTCATAGTCAAGACTTATACGGATCAGTTAAAAAAATAAAATTCATGCAATATTTGATTTTTTTTGTTGTTGCACAGTTGTGTAAGTTTTTTGGTTTTTACTCTTTGAATTTTCCCCTTAAGACAGCAACCCCATTTTTTGCCACATCCTCTGCAATGACTGGGTTAGGCCAGTGGTGGTCTGGCTGCTCCCAACCCGTGTGGGAATTAGCAGGATGCCACCTACCCTGATGTCACGAATGAGTTGCTGTGTAGGTGTTTCTATGGGAACTTTGCTGTCAATGACACCCTGAATGGCAGAGGCCCAGCGCATGGCTTCGTTCAGCAGCTTCGTGTAGAGTCTGTACGAGTGCTTCCGCCCATGGACTATGATGTTCCAGTAGCCTGTGGAGAAACAAAGGTGGAAACAAGGCTGGAAGGTGAAACTGGCTGCCATATCATGTAGTTGACTAGAGGTTAGTAAATGTGACATCCACCTACAAAAAGGGCCAGAAGGAGAATCTGGGGAACTACAGCTCCGTCAGTCCGGCCTCGATGGCGGGGAAGGTTATGGAGCAGATCACCTTGGCTGTCAAAGGAGAGCAATGGAGCTGGGGAAGGGTCTGGAGCACAACTCCTGTGAGGCGTGGCTGAGGGAGCTGTGGGTGTTCAGCTTGGAGAAAATGAACCTCAAGGGGGACCTTATTACTATCTACAACTACCTGAAAGGAGGATGTAACCAGGTGGGCGTCTGCCCCTTTCCCAAGTAACAAGTGACAGGACAAGAGGAAAGGGCTGTCAAAAGACTGCCCAGGAAAGTGGCTGAAACACCATCCCTGGAGGCATTTTTTTATATGTGGCACTTTAGAGACATGGCTTACTGGTGGACTTGACAATGTTAGGCTAATGGTTTGACTTGATTATTTAGAAATCACTGATTCTCTTTTTGCCTGTAGCTTATGAAAAACCCTTGCTGCTTTCACAGCAATATACGGTGCGTCTGCTTAAAATCCACAAGTAGACGTTAACATCCCCATTCCCCATAAAACTGATTTATCAATAGGAAAGTCCCAGTCCAGAGTTTTGTGTGAAGAGAGCTTTCCAAGATACAAGTATCTTGCAGTGTAACCTGACTACCTGCCTGCCAACCAGGCAGCTCACTTTCACAGACAGCACTTGGACTACACTGTCCTGTTACTCACTTGGAAAATGTCCACTCTACATACAGCACCCAGTCAGATTGCCAAATAAACTCCCAGAAGTTTCAAAAATATGTGTTTGACAACCTGAGAGAATGTGTCAAGGCAATGGCAATTCTATCTGCTATAGGCAACCCCAGACACATCAAAAATGTGGACACCTTCTTGTGAATGAGCAGAATGAATTTCCTCTCATCTCACTTTACTAAATACTTCCAGCTTCCAGCCCTTCTAAAAGGTATCCCAAACAACTCCAGTACTCAAATGTACACTTTTTCAAGTCTTTTTCGAAGGTTCACAATCTTTGTATGGGGGATTCACCCTTTATCCCATAACCTGGGTTCCCTTCCAAATTCCTAAGGCAAGCAATGGAGGATCATGCAAGATCCTGCCTTCCCAGAACTGTCATGTTGCACAGAAAGCAAAAACAGGCCTTTGTCATCTTTTGTTTCTCTCAAGTTGAGTGATACCACCACACATGCACTGTACATCCCTTACAGTGTATGGGATGGCTGCTATTTAAGATGTTAACACTGGCCCCAGTGACAAACGTAGGTCATGCTACAAAGCGACAGTTCTGGGGATGTTCCAGTAATTAGTGTCAGCTATAGGAACCTGTTACCCTGCTTGGGGAACACTGAGATAAGCAGTGACTCTAATCAGTGAGAAACATCAGCACAGTGTATCTCTGTCAGGTGTCAGGCACTTACAGTCACTTGCACACTTTGCAAATCTCTTACAGTTTCCATGGGCAGAGATGTTTGCAGCCAGACACAAAGCCTCAGATGACATCAAGACTGCCTTCTCAACGTGACACACCACTACAGTCCTGCACCATCCCCTCTTCAGGAACTGCACACCTGGAGTCTGCTCTTTACCACTTTCTCCCTCTTACCTGTGTCTTTGAAGACCCTCTCGTCGGGCTGCACTACGGAGCAGAGGCTGTTGAGCACGAGCGTCCCGAGCTTGGCAGCCGTGCGCTCGGATGACTTGTAGTAGTCGAGGGCAGTGTTTGTCAGAACAAACCAGCGCTTCTTCATCTTCAGAGAGGACATCTTGTTGCTGCTCTGAACCTCCTTATGAAGCCAGCCTAGCACAGAAACACGAACATGTCATTACGCGCATCTCTGGCTCCCATGGTTAGGAAATAATTCCACTGTCATTTTAGATTTGTTGCAAAACAAAGGAAAAAAAACATTAAGGAGATTCAGTAATTCAACAGGAAAAAATTACAGCCTGCATTACTAAAACTGTCAAAAAGATAATTTTCTACTCAGAGGTGTAAAAAGCAATGTCCACCCACAAGGCAAAATGTTCAAAAAAATGTGGGACGAACCAAGAGGCTTCATACAAAGAAAAGACAGAGATAAACCTTCCTGAATATACACCTTTGCGGCTACTCTGCCGTCACAGAGACATTTTATTATGAAGAGCAAAGCATACTCTGCAAAGGATCATTCCTTTTTCTCTTTGACTAATGAACAATATCAGATGAAAGGAACTGTTGCCTTGCAATTAAGCATTTTGAAGTTAAGGTACTCAAACTGTTGTCTTATAGTCTCTTTTCATCATTCAGTCTTGAAATTTTTAAGATTAGGGTTGAAGGCTTTTGCCCCATTTTGGTGACTCTTTTCTTGATGTCTTTCTGCCTTGCCATGACCACTACAGGACCTTTATTCCTCCATTTCTGGAAGATGCTAGGCAATTTGCTCATATACTTGCTCTCCACAGACTGGATCAGGAGTGTCTTCATACATTAAGACAATGTGATAAGTTCAAAATATAGATAAAATTTAAAAATATTTAAGACAAATGGATGAATATTTTGCAACACATATATGTGATCCCTACTCATGCTCCACCATCTTCAACTAAGCTCTGAGTAAAGATGTAGTTTAAATCTTTTGCTCAACCTCAGAGAAGTCTTCTCACCTCACTATGTCTACCATAATCAGGTTAGTTAGTTTATCTGAGGACAGCAGCAATCCCACAAAGATCTATCTCCCTCCCTCTCTACATGACAGGTGTCAGAAGGAACTGAGCTGCCAACAAAAGCCCCAGTGTCATGTTTTAGTCCATCTAAGGCAGCTGCTCCTCATCAGCCGCCATGCTCCTCCCTATTCCCGGGCGGCATTTGCCGGACACGTTTAAATAGGCTAGAACTATCATCAGAAAATTAAACATATGAAGCACTTATTTTTCCTTTTCTACCTGGCAGGGAATTAGGTAAGATCCAGGGTTAGCACACACGTGACATGGCAAGCAGCAGGCAGTAAGGTAGAGGGGGCAGAGAATGACAGTTTTTGGGGAGCAGCTAAACCCTAGACTGAGTTAGCAACAGTCAAATCTCCCTGTCAGATTACAGGCAGAAGATGAGTTTCACATAATTGCATGTATTTCCTTTCACCTCTCACAAGGAATTCCTGGCCATCGACCTTGGATTCGCCTTTGGGTTTCTGCAGCAGGGAGATCCAATGGTGCATTTCCTCAGGAGTGTCGCTGTTGCAGTGAATCACGCGATTGGCTGTGATGATCACAAAAGAATTCGGTCTGCCAGAAAACAAAAGCATTAAAATTAGTCATAACCATGCAAGTAACACAGCACACCCAAAGTCATGTTTTTTACCTTCCCATAAACAGAAAGACTTCCTGAATACAAACTACAGAGGAGTGAATAGTTAAGATCATCTCTTGTTCAGTTGCTCTGTCAACTGATGAAGGCAGAGACCAGCTAAATGAAATTAAGTATCTTTCAAAAGCTGCTTCCAAAGACTAGAAAATATTAATTAGCTAATAAGAAGCTGCAAAAATGTCCTTGGTTCATTAGCAAAGGACTTTCACCGATTAGAGTGAGCCATGCTCGTACCACTGGGCTGAGCTGGTACAGCCATTCTCCTCATGCTTATTAAAACCAGTGATGCAAACACAGGTCTCAGTAGGATCAGCTAAAACACGTCTGAGATTTAGAAAGGATGAGCTGATCCTGATAAAACAGAGTAAAAACTGTTGTGTTGCTCCTGGATGACTTTGTCCTTCTCTTGCAACTGTATCTTACCAAAAGAATATTCACAAATCTGTACAAAATTGATGCTTTACAGGAAAATGGAAAAATAAAAGTATGACCAGTTCCAAGAAAATAGACTCATAGAACTTTGAAAGCAATTCCAGATTTCTGTGAGAAAACAGAGAAATTGAAAAGTAGAATATAAGTATGAAGCAAAAGGTGCAATCAAATTCTGTTAGAAAAATGCATAAACCTATGGAAGATAAAAATAAGCTGCATAAAAATGTTGGTTGAGAATAAGCATTCTCCTCAGAATTTGTGTAACATTGCTTCAAACACTGATATTCCAGAAAAGCATACCTCAGCAAATACATAAACAAATTTTGACTGTTCAGTTTACTATTTGTTCCTAGTTTTCACTGGTACACAGATTAATTACGAGGAGTACAGGCTGAGAACTGCCTAAAATGTCTTCATCAATGAAATCTTAGTTCACTTCTGAAATGCATTTTCTGAACTACAAAAAACAAAGTCCTAGCAACCTGTGTCAGAGCCCAGAGATGTATCCCCAGACCACAGAGATAAATAACTTAATAGCTAACATTTTACTTCAGCACTGTGGTATCTTTGCCCTGGCCGAACTTGTTAATATGTGGGAAATAATTAAATGTTAACATAAAGTGATATGAAATATCCCATCATCTCTTCTCTGAAACTAATTAACTAAAGGTCTGAGTTCTGTTGCATTGAAAAGATGTCAAGAATAATACAGATTTCTAAATTCATCCATTATTTTTCCACAATGCTGTTTCTTTCCTCTAAATGTACAATACTAACTCAAAATTACTTTGTTGAAAAAATGGAAGTGCTGCTTTTGCTGGACATATTTTTTCAGTGCTGGTAATGGATAAAAATATTATTTTTTGGCATTGAGATTATGCTGTTTTCACTTTTAAGCGCTGCAGGAGAAACTTTGACTCAAAGACAATACATATATGGACTTCATGCCTATAAAGTGATATTGCTTGAAACAGGCTAAAGATTTCACCTATGTTTATCTATTTCAAGAAAAATATGTATGAGTTTAAACAAATACAAACCACAAAGGAAACCTGGACCTACCCACAAAAATATTGTATGGAGTTTCTGATTTAAGAGATGGTCAGATTGCTGTACCTACCTATCAGGATTGTCTGAGGCACAGACAGAGTCAATAAGCCCAACATCCAGGGTTCCCTGTAGAGTGAAGAAGACACAGATTGCATTTGAGATTACAGGTGTTCTCCTCTGTGGATAGGATTGGAATTGAAACCAACCCTCTGAATTCCAATAGCTCGAGTAGAAATGTACACACGAGAAAGGCACAAGTGAGTCATCTTTCCTCCCTAAACAAGGTAAGATGTGCAAGGGGTTCCACAGGACTCAAGGATGTGCAAGGGGTTCCACAGGACTCGAGGAAGAACAGTTACAAGTTTCCAGAGGGTATTATGAAGATCTGAAATAACCTTAGCTATTATCTCTGTACTGGCAAAATACATAAATACACTGCTCTTCCCAACTGCTATCTTCTGTCTGGAATAGCTGTGACCTAAACTCGTCCCATCCAAAGACATTTTATCTGCATGAGGCAGCCTCCCTCCTCTCCTCCAACTGCAAAGAGCTGTCTGTGATCAAGCTGAGCAACCCACAACAAGCACCATGTTCCCTACTGCTTACCCTTTTTGCTACCAGCTTTGCTGTTTCTCTATAATTATGAATGTCCAACTTTCTTACACTGCTTAAGAAATACAGCACTGCATGTGCTGGAAAAACTTGCACAAATAGTTAAACACAGAGGGCTCCAAGCATGCCCACAGGCTGGTTGCACAGTAACTCACCACAGCATTCTTTGGATTGGCCTGTTCGTCCTGCATTTCCCTCAGCTGCTGTGCTGTAGCGCTGTGTACTCGGCTCAGGACATTAAACCAACCGCTGCCAATCAAAACAGATTCAGAGTTAAACTTTCAGTAGTGAAACTGGCTCGAGAACACGATCAAGGAACCTGGAAAGATGCCACTGGGAAAATTTCTTCATTCACAATTTCCTGAATACTATGTCACAAAATATCTCTTGGGCTGATCATACCAGATTCCAATGTCTTCCTTCCTCCTTATTTATCCATGAAAATTCTGTGCATGTTCTTCAACCCACTGACAGCTGCTCCTGCAAAATCCAGTTTTCCACTTGTTATTCAGGGAATTCTAAGCAGGCAGTGGCTTTACAGGTAGCCCATGTCAGCAGACTGAGAAGAGCATACAGCACTTGTAAATACAGGGTTAGTTTGGAATCTTCCTGGACTAGAGTCCTAGAGATGCCCGGGAGACTTCTTGATTAGTCTCTCTCTGATCTGCTGAACTTGAAAGTCATATGGATGGCACTTAATCATGGGTTTGTTTATAAGTGAATCTGGGGTGAAGTTTTTTGTCTGTGAAAGGGCTTCTCTTACAGACATATCTGGAGGGTAATCGCTGCTGCAGGAAAAGCAGATTCTTATCTCCAGCTTCCAGCGAGATCAGCAGACATCCATACTTCATGAAGGATTCTCAAAGTGGATACCCTTCAACATCTGCTAATCTGCCCTTTGCTACTGCAAGTGTTGGTGCTTTCTTCTCCCTCAGAACAGAGACTGATAGGGCATAGATAGAGGCCACATTTGGTTTATGCTTGTCCTAATAATTCTGTTATCTTAGGGCATACCTACTGCAGTTGTGGAAGTTCTGGGTTAAGAAGTCACTGCTCCTTCCACTACTGCTCCCTAAATTTGCTCGCTTCTTGTCTATGTGGCCATTCATCAGTCTATTTATGTTCAGTTGTATCCAAACACTTCCCCCCTTTCTCTCTGTACACCAAAAAAATAATATACCCTAAATAACTTCACAGAATCAGTAGATCAGAGAAACAGTTACACTGTCAGGGCTGAGAGAGCAGAAGCCTTGGTAAAGTGGTAAGACATGAGTGGCCAAGGACAGTGACTCTTAACTTGGCTTTGCATAGCCAGGATAGGTTGTCCAACCTGCCCTTAAACAACTGATTCCCACTGTCTGGCCAGGATGCCAAGAAGGAAGGACATGAGTCACTTGTTTGCTTTGCACTGAGAAGATTTTATCAGATGACACTACAGACTCTGATAAGCTGCAGCCTTTTTTCTGTCTCCTGGATAAAACCCAGCTGCTCTCGCAATCATTTACAGACAAAATGAATAGACTTTTTGTTTGATCCAAGATTCCATTAAATAAATAAATCAGCTATTAGATGTTCCAGTTTATATTAAGGTTTGTCTGTCTGCTGAAGTAACCCTGAATTCAGCATGCTCACAGCCACATGAGAAGCTGGCAGTCCTGTGACTGGCAGACTGAACCACAACCTTGGTAGCTGTAACATCAAGTCCCCAAAGTAGGTGTGATGCATCCTAGGAAGCATGAAATGACACTCTGGAACAAATCCCCCCTTTTCCCCAGCAAAAGGGAATTGACTATGTTTTCTCAGACTCTTACATGAGTAGCTGGGTCAGACCAGAACTGAATGAACAAACCTAACAAAACTCCCTATTGTACCTGGCATCTTCAGGTGACTCTGCAACAATGTGGTAAACTCGGTCTTCTGTCACAATGTCCAAGGCATTCTCCTTTTCATGAATATCAACAATCTCTCTGCAATACAAGAAAGCACGAGAGCCAAAGCTAAAAACCTTTCACAGGCCTGAATTCCACCTTGTCGACTCTTGGTGATTCTAGGTGAACCTACTGTTCACCCCACAGAAAGGAAATCACTGGCTCACATGGCCTGAAACTCTGACAGAAAAATTCCACCAATGCACATCAAGACATTTAAGAAGATCTGTAGACTTAAAAACCAAAGCTTAAGGCATTGCATGGATTTTCAAGACAGCAGCAGACTAAATGGAAGAAGGGACAACAGGGAGGCTGATACAGAGATCTGTTTACAAAGTTGGGTGTGCCACTCTTTTTGGCACTTTACAGTCTGTATAATGCTAACAGGTGACCAGTCTGTCCTTTCCTACAGCGGGAGCTGAGGAATTGACTATGGCAGCAGAAAGAGCATTTGGGACTCAGGAAAAGGCACAGTACATGCTGCCAAACTCAAATCCCGCTGTGAGCTTCATAATACCTCTGTGAAATGCCTGGAGAAGCCAGAAAACAGATGGAGTCTGGGTAGGAGAGAATGCATGGGGTATGTACTTAATTAGCCCCTCCTGGTCTGGCTCCATCCACGGCTTGGAAAGAGCTTCTGCTGGATTATGAAATGCAAGACTGGGAAAATAACTATGAAGTAATTGCAGACTCCCTCCAGAGTAAAACTAGATGCCGTAATTGTCTTTTCCTTCGTTTCTGATTCTCCAAGCACCACAGAAGATACACAGGCCAACAAACAGCAGCACTGGGCCCTTCATGATTGATTTACAGTCTGAATACTAGGGATCAAAGGGATTTATTTTTGCACTCACTTTGCCCTTCTGATATCAATAGTCCCCTTCAGCTTTTCCTCGCTGTCATTCTCGAAGTACATCAGCTTAGATTCTCGAAGCACAAACCAGCGGCGCTTCCAATTGCGGCGCGAAAGCGTTGACATTCCTCCGCCTTTTTTGTAGAGCCAGCCTGACTTCAGGGCCTCCTGCTTGGTGCGGAACCACATGAAGGCCTCGTTCTTCAGGACACACCAGCGCCGCCGCCACGGGTTCATGAGACCTCCTGCAAAAGCGAGGGAGCAAAATTTCAGCAGGCGTGCAAGAGGGGCCATGCTTCCATCCTGACCCTGCTCCTGGGCAGGAATAGTTGCCACTTCAGTTCCTACATCAAACAAAGGAACTGAAGGAGAGAAACAAAGCTGTGCCTAATTTTCAACATAGAAAAAAACAAAACAAAACTAGTGAAACAAAAGCAAAATCTAGAAATATATGCACTACTCAAGTATTTTTGTTCTGACTTCAGTTTTAGCTGAGAATGAATTGTTTAAGCCCATACCAAGTAGGCACAATTAAGTCCCAGTGGCAAAGATATCCCTGACAGTCAGCTCCTATCTCTTTACTTATTGTTTTAAATAAAAGAAGAAAATAAAAAAGGAGAATAAACTGGGAACTGAAAGCAAATAAAGATGATGATTCTGGACAAACAGAAAAGTAAAGCAGGTTTCCTGGATCCCATCTATCCACAGTTTTGGCAAAATCCACTTACCCTTCATGTAAAGGTAACTGTGAAAATAGGGGGGCCCTGAGCCATTGAAGATAGTGACTCGTCCATTACAAAACTCTTCATCTGTATCAATGTAAACATCCACTTCTTCTTCACTCTCCAGAAACTAAAGAAAATAAATTAAAAAAAAAAAAAAAGAAAAAGAAGAGATATAGTCTACTTGGGTTCTCCTGGTCGCAGGAGGACTGGAGCAATTAACAGGGTTAGAGAAGTCACATGATCAGAAGGTGCAAAACTACACATAGTCTCTTTGCAGAAAAAGCACTACAGTAAAAGTAGAGGCATGACAGCTTATCCATTAATGCCTAAAGCAAGAACACAGAATTTTCATACCTGAAAGGAGAGCAGTGGACATGGCTGGAAAGCTCCAGTTCCCTGCAGTAACAAAACTTCCTGTTTCAAGGCAGAGCCCACCTTGCAAAATCTAATTTGATGGAATTAGGAGAATTTTTCATTCTGGAGTTTTCAGATTTTTCTGGCAGAAAGGCCACAATGCCAGACAAGACAGAACAGTGATTTAACCCCTGCTTTGGGTTGATTAGGGAAAAAGCGTAGTCCAGGATAACTGAACCCTAAAAACATCAATCTAAATTACTGAAACAATAGTACTGAATTTACTCATCTCTGTTCTCCAACTAGATAAAGGTCCTCAGCCATAAGAAAGTACTTCACATACAAAATCATTTCCTTAACCTTAAATATAATTCCATTCTATTTGCTTTATTAATTTAATACTAATGAAGGCAGTTCCTTAGACCTTTTCCTTCCTCAAACCCACGTTGCTCTTTTTAATTTTCCCATCTTCTCTCAGTGACCCTCTTGCGTCTCATCCCTGCTCCACTCTTTCATCCTCTCCCTTGCCATTAAGTTTCAAAAACCAGGTAGTCTTGGAACAGCAGCTACCGATGGGATCTTGACTCAGCCGCAGTTATTGCGTCCTGTTGCTCACACTATGACAAAGTATCAACTGGCTTTTTCATTAGCCTTACTCACTGATGAGCCAATAAACCCCTCCACTTCTATTAGCATTTTAAGAAGAATGGTAGAAACCAACCTAAGCTGTGACAGAGTGATTCATGATTTGAAGATTACCTGACAGTGATCTGTGAGTACCTGCCCACAGAGAAGGCACCTTTACTCAAGCAGATCACATAAAAAATTCTGATGGCTGGCAGCTGACATTAGGGAAATGCAAACAAGATAATCATGCAACTTTTTTAAGAAAGGTCACAATCTGGCATCAGAAAAACGTACTGAAGGAAGTAAACTGAGTTCCTAAAAAAAAAAAAAAAAAAAAAAAAAAAAAAAACCATAGTTTTCTAAAAGATATTTCAAGATAACCCTTAGGGATATCATTTATTGGAAGTATTTCTGTGGCTGTCATTGGCTTCACACCTGACCTCCTCACAATCTCATGTGGGTTTTGACATCCTGTCCTGTAAGAGGGTTTATCATTGCAGTATTAAGCAGCTGGCCTGAGAGCCAGGATGTCCAGATCCACTGTTGGATCTAAGCTGAGATACTGTAGTACTAGGCCAGTAGCCCAGCTTTAACCACCCTGTCATTGTCCCTGTAGCAGGAATGAAAAGGGTCAGTGATCCTGGCTGCGTGCATTGGGACCCAGCCCAATTAGCACAGTAATTTCTTCCAGCTTTAGAATAGCTTAACTTGTACACAGCAGCTGAAAATAAACCCTTGACTGAACAGACCAAGAAAAAAAGTTTAGTGATGGAGATAAATCAAACCCCAGCCTTTCCCATTTCTTCTTGTCATTGCACACTGGAACCTTAGGCCCCCTGTGAAATCTCTCTTAAGGCAGATCATACACCTACAAAATACCAGTTGTTTGCTTTCCTTCCTCCTAAAGGGTGTTATACTAACATATGGCAATGGAAACAATCTAAAATAGGTACACATGTACTAGCTTGTGTGCCAGCAGACACCAGACAAGCACAAGCCCTCTGGCCTTCAGCCTGTCTATGACTCTTTCCTTTTTTTCAAGCTGATTATTGATATAAGAGAGTTATACATTAGGAACTATACCCAAAGTCAGCAGGCATACAGTAATAAGGCAAAGATGTTATAAACATCAGCAAAGTCACACTAATGTCCAGAAAGGTGAAGGGAGAGATTCTCACCGAGTCCAGGCTGCCACGGTTGGAGTCCAGGCTGGTACCATGGGAGTGTCTCAGACCCTCCTCATCATTCAGAGGCTCAGCTGAGGCATTACCTGCATCTCCATAGCCATCAAACTCCTCATGGTCATAGTCAGACTCCACATCTTGGGGGGAGGTGTAAATGGGCTCTCCTGCCTCTCCACTGTTACTCCTCTGTGTATCAGACACAGTGCTGTAAACACTTTCTGCTGGGTCAGAGAGGGCTCTCTCCTCCTTGGGGCTAGTAGTTCTTTCCAGAGAAAGTCCTGGAGCATGGGCAACATCTCCCACTTCCCTCTTGAGACGCAAAAGGCTTGTGTTTGCAACTTCCTTTGAGTAGTTACCACTGTTTCTTGTGCCATACTGATTTGAGACCACCAAACTGGAAGTTGGCCGCCCTTCATCATCAGCATGAAAACCCTCATCCACCTCCTCTTCAGCCAGTGGTGCCACCAGGCTGCAGTCAATGTTCAGTGTCCCCTCACTAGAAAGTGAGCGCTCTAAGTTCTGCACACTCTCATCCAGATTGCCAAAATCCAGCAGCTCCAAGAATTCCTGGGCAACCCTGGATGCCTCTTTTTCCAACCTCTGTATCTCTTCTTCTCGCTGCCGATAGATTTCATTCCTGGTGTCTTCAGAGATGACAGACATGTGATCCTCTTTCTGTTGCTGCAACTTTTCAATCTCCTTCTCCAGTCTTAAGATCTCCTCCATTTGACGTCTCTCTTCTTCTTTCAGGGGATTATCCACCTCCTCAGTATTTACTGTTTCCACCTTAAAGAATTTAGAATAGTGTTAAAGCACTTTCTTCAACCTGTCTGTGACCTTGCCTGGACCTTTCACTTTTTCTGTCTCCTGTGCTTGCCTTGTACTTACCATCTGCAGAAAGATGACTCCAAGCATCCTGCAATCATTCATGGTGTAAAACCTAAAGGCAGAACTACTGGATCTTCAGGTACCTCCTTTTTCCCAGCAATCTACCTCCATTATGAATCATACAAAGAATCTCATTGGGTTCAGTCAATTTTCAGAAAAGCCTCTCTATCTGTTGGTCACTGTACACTGCAACTCTGATAAAAGCAGCCTGAAGGTCCATTCTCTCTTTTTGAACTCAGACACATACAGGAGGAAGCAACTATATATGAAAACATATATGCATAGACTACTTAAGAGCTGAGGATTTCCCAGAAATTCATTAAGAGGTCTGGAAATTTCCTTGTTTCCTGAAATGAAGATATGACCATCAGAATCTGCGGAAGGGATACTTGCATGAAGCAGGACTGTATCCACTCCAACCACAACCCAACAAAACTCAACCCAGAATTTCCTGGGATTCTTTAGCATCATTAGACAGCTGATGGCTGACTGCTGAAGACTGTCTTACTCTATTCTCCACACTGAAGTAAAAGGAAATTTCTAGCAAATACGTGATCCTTGGAAGATACTAGTAACTTTCACTGATGTTTGGGATAAAGCCTCCCTACCCTTTCACAGAGGATGTTAACACATACACATGAGAGAACAGATACACACGTGAGAAAAAGTAAAAATAAATTGCAATAGGATTTCATGTACTTCTTGATAGTACTTATGAAAATGCAGTCAATATATTGGCCCATTTAAGCCTTAATCCTTGTTTTCTTTAGTTATCTTGTTGCTTGTTCTCTACTTGACTCTTACTTGTGGATGAATGCAAGTCTATGCTTCTAACCTCTCCTGAACAAAGATGGTCTGAAACTGGGGAACAAGTGGTATGGGAAAAAAACCAATGAGATACACAGCCATTTTCACACACCTCGGGGTAGGTGGTCTGCTCTTTGGTATGTCAAGTACCAACAATTAGATCAGTTACAAGGGATTTATTTTAGCCATGGCAGCAGTTGGCTGCACTCTTACTTCGGCTGTTACAGGCAACAATCCAGCAGAACAGACTGTGTCACAGTGCAGCACATCACAAGGTTATCTAACAAGTTCAAGCAGGAGAGATAAAAATAGGATACTGCATGTTCAATATGGAAATTTTCAAGTAGAACCAATGCAAGCTCATACAAGAGCCATGAAAAAAGCCCTACCTTGTTACCTCTATGCACCTCTGCCAAAGCCAAACACCTGCAGGCTTTGAGTGAACAAAGTCCATTTTTTAAATAGTGTTGCCACCACAACAGTATTGGTATCCAGGCAAAGTGGAGGCAATGAAGGACTCTTCACAGACATTCACAAGAAAATGTGTGAAAAGAACAAGTGAAACTTACCTGGGCCACCTGCAGTAGTGCATTCAGTTGCTCCTTTTCTCTGTCAAAAAAAAAAGACGTAACACTCAGAAACAGACCTAGTTCTCCTGCGTGAGGTTTTTAGAATTACATGAACACATCATCCCTCCATGGATAAGGTTAAAATGAGGTACTTGCTGTAAGACTGATTTAAAAGCTTTTGCAATTTAGTAAAAATCCAATTCTCTGTGGTTGGCATGACCTTTGTGGATATAACAGATTTTCCCCATGCACTTAACTTTCAGATCAATTAGGAAATTGGATTAGTTGGAACACACCAGGAAGGACATTGCAAACAGTGACAGAAAGACAAATCAGACTCATGATAAATGTAAACATAATCTTCTGAAGTACTATAAATCTGTGAATAATGCAGCTGTACATGTGTAATTGACAGGTATCAGGAAACTGTGTTCATTTTTTAAAAACAAAATTATTGCAGCATCAGCACAGAATTTGTGTTTTGTTTTGCTTTTACTGTATTAAATCCCCAACTCACATAACTTCTCAGTGGCATGCAAAATCCAGTTTATTTGTGAAGACTGTAAGAGTCAGAGTTTGTTAGTAAACATGAGCAGAGGAAAAATACTATCCCACAGTGCTGCAGCTCTACCCAGATCAGAAAGGTTACACTCCCAAGCAAAGCTATCACTGTGGCCAGTTTCTCCAGAGCAAGTATGCTACAAGCAACTGAACCAGCAGACAGACAAATGCCCGAGTCGTGCTTAGGGAGCAGGAATAGGATGCTGCTGGATGGAAGAAAGCTACCACTGCCAGTGGTGACTTTCAAATCTATAATTCAACCCCAGGGAGAACAGGAGGGCAACAATATTTATTTCCCAGGCCTTGCAGATTTTCTCAGTCAAATTCTAAACTGCGGCTGCAAGTCACAAAGTCCTTAAAGCTCTCATTTTTGTGCTCACTCTCTCCAAAAAAAATCCAGGAAATATTTGTAAATGAAAGCTGACATAAGTGAGATCCAGATGGTTCCAACTCTACTGAAAGACCCCTAGCAATCACCATGAGTTAAACCACTGCCTTAAATTATAAGAGGGCTCAAAAGCACAACCATTAAAAAAAAAAATTAGGACTATCACCTATAATCTACATACCAATTCCTGCAACTGTTCCTCACAGTTTTTAAACCTTTAGTATGTCTTCCTGTGTTCTCGTCATCATCAACTGATCTACACTCTTCCTGAAATGTGATACCCAAAACTAGGGACAGTACTGCAACTGAAGGGCACTGAAGCATCACCCCATCTTACAGAAACAATTGTTTATAGAGAGCATTTGCTTTCTCCTCTCACACAGCAGGACACTGGTGACATACTCAACTTAGCCTCCAGACCTTGCTCCTGCTGTTGAAGTAAGCATTCCTCCTCCACTCCCTGTGCATTTGATTACTCCTGACTGTAAATTTGCATATGTCTATACCAGAAGTTACCGTTTTTCAGATCCTTAACCTGCCGAAATTATCTGAACTGTAATCCTAAACTATATGCCTACAGCCCCCCAGGAGATGGTTTTATCTGCAAATTTAATAACGATATTCATATTTCCTCATCCAAATTCTTATTAAAACACTGCATAAGTCCCATAGCCAGCACAGATCATGGAAGAATCCCATTCAAGAGTTCTATTTAACAAAAAGCTACTATTGTTTATTAATTTATTGCAGTAAAACTACAAATCCTAGTCTTGCTTCACATACTTTTTTACAAAGCAAATGTCTTTTAGCATCTTAGAGTATTGTTTTAACAAATCAAAGCCCTTACCTACCCTTTACCTACCCAAAGTCAAGTTACCAGTCCTCCACAGCTTTTCCCTGTCCACAAGACATGCCGTAAGATACCACCAAAGGAAAAAGGTAACTCTAATGCTGTTTGTTCTTCAGAAATCCATATTGGCTTGACTCCTTTATCAAGCATTTACAACTGTGTGATCATTTGTTTCAGTATCTTCCTGAAACTGAGGCCAGGCTGACTAGTCCACAATTCCCTTACTCTTCCCATTTTAAAAGGGGGTCATTATAGTTTGGTATTTTCCATTTCTATGAAAAAATTACTATCCACAAAGGAGAAGAAAGAGAACAGCTACTGTTTTAAATTGCTTTAGCTAGTTCTTGAAGTACCCAAACATAATTTACACCAAATCCCAATACCTTCTTTATAATTTGTAATTTGATTTATCTGAGCATTTTCTAACCTTATATTTCCACTACATGTTCTGAATTCTCATACATCCTTCCTAATCATATTTAATGTCTAACAGTTAAGCTTTTGGGGAAGATAAAAATAGCATCAACTACCTCGTTTTTCTCAACATTATTATTTTTCTTCCTGTTGAATGTTAGACCAAATTGTTCCATGTCTCCCCTCTACTAACAGTGCATGCACAGTAACTACATGCCAACTTCTAGTTCATTACAGCTCAAACTGCACCTAGGTCGTTCTGATTTTGTCTACACTTGTGTTGGGGTTTTTTGCTTGTTCTCAGTAGATTAGCTGATTTGCAATTTCTATGGACTTCCACCTCATTTTTTAGGTCAAATGGATGTTCAGAAGTTAGCCAAGTTGGTCTGCCAGTACCGTCCTGACTACTCACTCAGATGTCATTTAACACTGATCAGAAAATGAAAATGAGTTTTCCTGATTCCTAGAAACACTTCTCTGCCATGAGACATCTCATGGTCTGGGAACTAAAGGGCAAAAATACTCTTAGCCAACAAACTAGACAAGTCCTTAGTTTTATTATAGAATCAAATGCTGAATTGGAAGGGACCCATCAGGATCATGGAGTCCAACTCCCAGCCCCGTGCAGGGAACCCCAAGAGTCACACCATGTGACCAAAAGTATTCTCCAGTGCTTCCTGAACTCTGCCAGGCTCCACTTCTTTGGGGAGCCTATTCCAGTGCTGACAATCCTCTGGGTGAAGAACCTTTTCCTGGTATCAAACCTAAGCCTTCCCTAACTCAGCTTCTGGCCATTTCCTCGAGTCTTGTCACTTAGCACGAGAGTGAAGAGATCAGAGGCTACCCCTCCTCTTCCTCCGTGAGGACGTCCAAGACCACAGTGAGGTCTTCCCTCAGTCCCCTCTTCTCCAGGCTGAACAGATCAAGTGACCTCAGCCACTCCTCATATGGCTTCCCCACCAGACATTCACCATCCTCATTGCTCTCCTTTGGACACACTATAAGCTTAATGTTTTTTCTATATTCTGGTGCCCAAAACTGCACACAGGATTCAAGGTGAGTGCTTCTAACCTTAGAATTTTCTGATGCCTGGCACACAGTCTGATGAGATCCCCTTTGGGAACGCAGGTAACAAAAGCCCAGAAAAACTACTTCGGAAAAATGAAGTATCACACAATTCTACGTTGAAATTTATATAATAATAAACACAGCAGAGTCCAGCAGGTGCAGCCAAGCGGCAGCACTGACCCCACACACAGCAGCACTTCTCATTTGCCACGAGAACTGCTGGGTAAGCTCTTTCATTGCCATGGGAGTTTCCTGCCATCCTTCCCCTTTGTCTCCCCACGGCGCAGTCACCTGCAAAGGCCTCCATCCTGAGGGTCTGATGTCATTTTCCCTTTGGCACCATATGCACCACTGCCTGTGGCAGGTGCCACCTTGGAAAGGGGTATTTCCACCATTCAGGGTTTCAATTTGTTCTCAGGGAGCTTGTGAGATTTAGCAATTTTGTATATAGTGATTATTTACTGCTGTTTTTTGCCTGTTGCAGTTTCACTTGTTAGTAAACTTATTTTTTCACTTACAGCTACTTGTATTCATTCCTTATCGGTGGAAACGGATCGGTTAAAACAAAGGGGGAGAACTCATTCTATAACGGTCCCCATTAAATTGTCTAAAACCAAGACAGAATGCAAGATACCATCTTTTACCTTTCCTTCACCTCTTCCTCTTCCTGCTTCCTCCTACGCTCCTCCTCTTCTTGCCATTGTCTTTCCTCTTCCTCTCTTCTGATCTGCTCTTCCTCCTCTTGCCTCCTTCTCTCCTCCACCTCCTGCTTCCGCCGGAGCTCCTGCTGCCGCAGGTGCTGGTAGAGGCTGCGAGCCAGGCGGCCACGCCAGTGCTTCTGCAGGGTCACCGCAGAGGCCTTCAGGCGCAGCAGGCTCTTCTTCCAGAAGTATGCTCGGTAGTTCTTTTGGATTATAACAACACTGGATAGCACCTGCTGATACTTCTTCCTAAAAACAGAACCACACACTTAACGCACCACGAAATCATACGTGTTCTGCATTTCTCATGCCCTTGCATACTGAAACACATCCACAGACAAGTCTCTTCTGAAAAATATGGTTCAGAAGTGACATAATTTCTGTTCCTCTCCTGCCACTCACTACCTCCAAATCATATTCACCTCATTGGTCTCCCTCCTAAATCTACCACTGGTTTGTTTCAATGGGCACCTACTTTTGTGAAGACTCTCAGACAGTGAGGGAGAGATATTTGGCACATGGAAAGGGAGGGTCCTCTGGCCCAAAGTCTCCTTGCATTGCACATAAACACATTCACTGTGCAATGAGCGTAATCATTCCGTATGCATTTATTACAACAGCAACATACAAATGGCCTTACTATATGAGAAGATATATTGCTCCATCTCTTAAGTGATCAAAGGCAAGTTATTCCAGGAAAGGCAAAAAACAGTGCAAAAATAGATTTGGTCACATTAATTTCACATTGTCTTAGAGAAAACACACAGATACTCCAATACTGATGGGTGAATCAAACATTGTAACAGGTTCACATAAACAAATATTTCTTTTGCGTATTTTGCCTAAACGAGAATCATAGACTATCTTGAGTTGCAAGGGACCACAAGGACCATCAATGATACCAAAATCAACTTTGCAGCACTTTAAGAACATGACAAAGCCTCAAAACACAACAAACATCATTCAGTATTTCTGTAGTCTAGTAAAGTTGTAGAAAAGTCAGGTTTTGCCTCTGCATTAAAGACTGTTTTTATCAAGGACATGAAAAAAGTTCCCGGTAGAAGTTTGTAGATGATACACAAACCAGGCAAATAACAAGAGTTACCATTACACAGTAATCTGGATCAATTTGTAAGCTAGATTCAAGCAAACATTAAACAATCCAAAAGAGCCAATCGTGAGGGTTTGTATTGAAGTATCAAAGGCCAAACACAACTGATGTGGGACTAGGTTGGGAAGCAGCAAGTCGAAACTAGATTTTTGGGTGCCAGATCATCACACAAAGGCAAATACCCACGACAATACTATAGAAAAAAAATACTACTGGGATTCTTATACTTCTAAGCAGAAATACTGTTGTATAGAATACTGCTTTTATCCTGTGTTCTGGGCTAGCCACCTCCATTTCAAGAACAATGTTAGACCCTCAAGTGATTTCTGAGGAAGCAGAACTAGAACCAGAAATTCAGGCTTATAGAACGAGAGCAATTACTCCATACAAGACCTTAAGAAATAGAAAAGCCTAAGGGGAAAGGCTTTAACTCAGGTAAAGTATCCACATTTCTATTTTTCCAACAGGGGCCATAAGATTTAACTAACCTGAAGCTGACATCTATTGTCTGAAAATAAGCAGACATTTTAAAAATAATTTAATATATTTAGATAACTTACTATCTTGCACTGGGGAAACAACCATTGTTATTAGTCAAATCAAAAACTTCTTTAATCCAAACCAGAATGTGGAGAGAGAAATTATGTGGGGCTGTTACACAGGATCTTGGGCCAGCAGGCCACAGTAATCCTTGAGGTCTTACAGTACTAGAAAGCACACTGGAAATAGCATGGTATTCACACATACATTTCCCACAGACCTTCTGCAACACCCTGAGGAAAAGACACACCTTAAAATCCCTGTCCTGGCAATGTAATTCCCTTCAAATGGCTACAGGGACCCACAATGACAGCTTGCCACCTCCCAGTACACCAGACACATCAGCTCAGTCAAGAAAATCAGGGGAGGGATGCTAATAGCAGTGGTGTGTAGAGGTCATGCTCTTTTCCCTAAGTATTAAGTCAAAGGGAGGAAGCACAGAGAAAAGAATAGGAAAGGCAAGAGGTGGTAAGAAGGTTTTAGGTTGATTACTCCTGGGCTGTAATCCCCTCATCCCCACTCCTGTCCACCCTGTGTCCTGCACATGGGGTGTGAACAGCTGCACATGCACTCTCTGCCAAGGCAGACCAAGTGCATCAAAAAGGGTACTCTGAACTTTTACAAAATGCATCTGCCAGAAACTCTCTCAAGTGCAACATGTGCCAAGCCCTGCCCAACTCCAGGCCAGCTCTGCCTGCTAATCTGCCAGGCTGAAGTGCCCCCTCATTCCTCATGACCACAGCCAAGCAGATGCCCTTCAGCTGGAATTGCTGCTCAAAGGCTGCAAATTTCATTCCCCTTGTTCAAGGTTCCACTCACCCTTCTGCACTGGCCGAAGAAGTTCAGCCTGCAGACAAGTGAAGGGGTTGGGAGACCTTCTGACCACACCAGAGAAGGCAAGCTGGCTGCAAGGCTCCAACGCTGTACTTGAAATTTACTTAATTATTCTGTCAATGAGCTGTAGTTAGCAGTTATGCCTCAAGGACTAGAGATCACAGCGTTATGGAGCAATTTGCTACTGTCTTCTTCCCATGAGCAATTCAGTCCTGAAGAAACCAGGGGCACAGCCAAATTCATACATGGATCCTGCACTATGTGGTTTTTAGCTGCTGAAGCCGTTACCTGCATCTCAGAGCTCCGCAGATTAGCTACGTAAGAATGGGGTCACTTCAATGGGCTTGATTTTCTTGTCTCACATTTTAGTGATCAGAGGTACTACGTGGCATAGGTTGCAGGGAATGAGAGCAAAGGAAATCTGGTTCTCCAGGCTCACAGAACAAGTTCACAAAGGGGGAGAAACTAGTAAAATCCTTCCTTTGCCAGTCTACTTTGCACGAGACCAAATGAATTTAAATACACTTATACTTGCAAAACTAACAGAAATGGTATCAAGCTTAAGGCAGCACATACTGGTATTTCTGCCCAAGTCTGCACAGACCATTCAGCACTTGCCCAGATGAATTTCTGCCTGCTGGACTTTTTTCAGTACAGGTGCAGTGCAACTGGAAACTCCCTTCACAGAGTTTTACAGACCCCCTTTCTAGCTCTTCTTTACTCCCTGCTCTCCTCCCCAGCGAAGTCCAGTTACCTCCAGCTGCTTGTAAAGATTTACACTCTGCCTGCAGAAGCACAGCTTGTTCTTAAGAATGAGACTCGTAACAGCAACATGTGGGATGAGGAACTCAGAAGCGTGGAGACTGAAGGACCACAAGATTTCTAACCAAGAGGAACACTGCTGCCACGCAGTCTCCATCACAGCCCTGCAGGGCAGCAGCTTCCTTACCAGGAACTCAGAAAAGCAGTAATCTGGTATGCCTGCAGTGATGTTTCCCAGCAAATCAATTTTCCTGTGCTAATCCCTATCCCTCTCTCCAAACGCTAGACACAAAGTAAAAGAGAGCAGAGGCCCTGACACAAAGAACTTGCAATCTCACGTCAAACAATAGAGCGAGCTCATTTGTCTTCCGAGAGGGAAATAAATAAATGAATAAAAGCCCCAGAGATCAAATGTGTATTTTGCTGATATTACACACTGGCAAGGCAGGGTACAAACCTTGCACTCATTTCCCAACGCAAAATGAGCTACCTGGTGTAACTGGAGCTCTAAGAAGAGTGCCTGCTGAAACAGCTCTGCTGGCCAGGGATTCCACCTCCTCACAACCCTGACTGACAGGTGTCTGGAGCAAAAACCAGCCAGGAAAGAGCATCTTACTGGGATTAAGACTGCATACCACAGCCATTAAGGAGTCAGCTGTTGCACTGACGAGGGGCAGAGGAGGGGTGGTTTGTCTGCAGTTGGTCCTCCCAAACCTCCTCTGGTCAGGTGCAAAAGGGAGAGGCAAGAGGAGATTACTGTTGCAGAGCTGGCCAAAAACCAATTCTGAAGAGTTAATTAAAAGGAGAGGGAGATCACGAGGCAAACAGGCAGGGCGAGGAAAGAGGGTGAGCAAAGGCAGAACTGCAAGTGAGGAAGAAGCAATTGGCAGGGGGAACAGAAAACAGATTTGACAGGCACAAGGAAAAGGAGGGGACCAAAAGTGTAGGTGGGGCCCAGCCAGGAGAGCCCTGAAGGCAAGGAAAAGGTGTCATCAGAGGCAAGCAACGGGTACAGAAGTCCACGGGAAGCCTGCTGAGCAGCCTTGAGGGAGGGTGCAAACGTGCGCATAACTGAAAAAGAGGTGCCAAAAGTGCAGGAAGGTTTCGGCAGAGCTGATGCCGACAGGGAGGGCAGATTCTGCAACTCTCCCTCAGAATACAGGAGGGGAAGACGGGACGGATGCCAGGGGACTAGAGAGCAAAGCAGGGTGTCGGGGCAACCCAGGCACGCAAGCAGAGGGACGGTGGGGCAGCCCCCAGCACTGACCTTGCCATGTAGCCCAAGACGTGGGCCCGGATGACTATAGCTGCTTTCCTCAACTCCTCTTCCCGATCCTTCTCCAGCTTCTGCTCAAGAGCTTCCTTCAGGAAAACCTGACGCCACGGGGAGGAGTTTCAGTAAACACAAAGAGAGGAAAGAAGTCAGTCCCCGGGAGAGCCGGGCGGTTTCATCCCCGGGTGAGCGGCGCGGAGAGCGCTCCGTGCCCGGGCGGCTGCGCTGCGCTGCCGCCCCCGCGCTGCCCCGGCGCTGCCCCGCGGCGCCCGCACTCCGAGCGCCGGGAAAAGTTCTGCAGCGGCGTGAGCCAAACTCCCTGCCCAACCCCCGCCGCCCTCACTCTGTGGTCAAGACTTAAAAGAGAGAGAGAGGGAGGGAGCAGAGGAAGGAGGGAAAGAGGAGGGAGGAGGAGAGCCCAAGTTTGCGCCTGTGATTAACTCTTTCCCAGCTGACAGCTTTCCCGGCACAATCCGGTACCTCCCTGCAGCAGGCACTGGGACCTTACGTGGGTGATTAAATATTTTGCAAAGAAACTCCTCCGCGTTTCAAGGAAAGGGAGGAACTTTTAGATTTCTAGACTCCAGGAAGTAACCTTAACAGCAATCTTAGTGGAAGGCAGGCGGAAAGCCAAAAGCCCGGTCGAGGCACAAAGCTGCGCGCACTCTCAGCCCGCCGGTGCTGAAGCCCTCCGCCGACCTCCAGAAACTCTGGGGTGAGATGCTTCCGTGCTGAAGAGGTCCGACAGTGGAGCATGCACTAGGGGCAACTGAGCTCTGACGACAGAACTCGCCAAGTATTACTGGTTACACGTCAGTGTCCAGTATTTTAATTCTCAAGCATCTTTCACTACCTGTATCTACTTCTGCTCGGTGCTAAATGCTTGTGAAGAACGCAGGTGCTATGTTAAAGACAAAAGGACTGAGATACAAGCAAGATAAGGCCATGTTTACAGCAATTGTCCTGACATCTAAGCAATGTTAAATCAGCTGGCTTGCATTAGGTTAGCACAGGATTCAGCACAAATTCCTGAAATAAATGCACTGCTTTTTGAGATGGATTGCAGCCTGCATGGAGCTCCACGGTGCTGCGGGTACACTGCTAGCAGTACCCAGACTAGAAAAAGCTGGTAAAATATGTCCATAGAAGCTGCAGTCACAGCACAAGTGCCATATGGCCATTCTCGTGTGACCTGCTGCCTGGCATTGGATAAATCCCTGCCAGGGCCAACAGCAAAATGGGCTACACTGGGGAAGTGCAGCTCCACTTGGTAAAGCGCTGCCATGTACACAGGATGTGAGCTGATATCAATCTGCAGAATTCAGAACCACATTAATCAGTAGAAACTCCTTACAAATATACTGGATCTGTGTGGTTGTGCTGAGAGGCCAGAGATTTGAACAGTCATTTAGTCCAGTGCTCTGCATAAACTCCCCTCTTTCCCAGTTACCTCCCCTTTATGTCTCTGTATACCTCCCCCTCCATCGCTGCTTTCAGCCGCATCCCTTAGGGCTCTTCCTTCTCCCTGCAATGACCATTGTGTACTGACACCTCTCCCTGAGTTAGTACCCATAGCCAGTGGCATTCCTGGACTTGAATTTCTCCTGGGGAATAGCTTCAATTAAGAAATGAGGTGTTCTGTAATGACTAAGTAACCATGGGTAGCCTGAAAAGAAGCTTCATTATCAAGGTAATGCCAACCATGAAGCTGGCATCCTTCCCTGCAAGTTGTACATCCACTCCCTCTGTCAACTCAACTATCTTTTAAAGATTTCTCTGAGGCAGGGATTGCTCTTTCCATTACATTCCAGAACCAAGCAGCAGTCACCCATTTCAAGAATGCAACCAGCAAAACACTGTCTCGGTCCATTATCTTCATCAAATTGCAAAAATACTCGAGCCATCAGGACTGCCCTAGCAAGCACAGTCTTTTCTGAGCCAAGCCAGTTTAAGGGGGCGTGGGGAAAGGGGGGGAACTTCAGGGCATGCAGAGTTCTATGAGACCCAACCTTAATCCTATAGGATTATAGGATCTATATATGCTTGAGTGAAGGGTTAATCTAAAAAAAACCATAACAATATCTAGTTATAAACTGTTGGCATTTTGAAGGTTTGGAGGTTTTTTTAGACTCCACTAGTTGACAAGGAAGAATAACATGCATTTCAAGTCCAGAAGTATTTTTGATGCCTTGCAGAAATAAACTGGAAAGTGGCTGTTTCTTTGTCATTATTCATAGTCATTTTCTGAAAATATAACATCATTTTCACCTGAGAAAAGAATGAATGAACAAAACATGCAAGATTACATCTATCATATTCTACTCATACTAGACACTGGCCAGGTTTTAAACCACAGTGCATCACCACAGGGCTCCTCACACAACCTCAAAACCTGCATGCACCATCAGTGTGACAGTGAACATGTTAAGGTTTCACAGAGATCAGAAGACACAAATGTAACTGCTTGGGCACCCATGTGTACATAAGGGGGATCATATGATTCTTGGGGACAACACTGGGAAAGCAGGAAGTGGGTCACTGTGACCTGGATGCCAAACAGCGAACAGCAACCTCCTCCTTCAAACAGGCCCTGCAAATCAGCAGGTTGAAATCTGGAGATTATTGCCTTCAAATAGCAAAGGTTACTGTGTTTAACCACTGTAGGAGATCTGTGTTGTGGGTATGGGCAGGTATGGCAGAAGGCCCAGGTGCACTGAAGAAAGGGGTCATGGAAGCTGCTGCTCCATCCCACCACATCCCCAGTGAAGGCAAAGGCACCTTAGCACAATCTCTTTCACATCAGACTGCTTGTTTGCATCTAAGCACTCAACTTGCCATACCACCAGATAAAACCTGCATTGCATACATTAATACCTCTTATAAACATTAATTTGACAATTGCCAGCACAGCAGCTGCTCTATTCTTAATGAAAAACACAAAGATCATCCTGCCCTTCCTCCTCTGTTTCCTTTCCCAAGCTTCACAATCCCCTGCACTAATTCACAGTCTTTTCCTTCCTCCTTCAAACAATTGCTAGGGATATAATTATCCTTCCATTCATTCTGCAGGAAGTATTCCCCCTTCTATAAGCCTTGCTCTTCACCCACCCCTTATACTTCTTCCTAGGTTACATCCCCATGGGCTTGCCACACCTTTTTCAGTAGCTACTCCTGACTAAGCCAAGATTAGTTCTGGGAATACCAACCTGAGTACCCAGAGCTGCACCTGTAGCAGCAGAGGTGGCAGTAAGGCCGTGCAGGGGACTTCCTTTTCAGGACAATGACCTATGCTCTGCTCCCCTTGGCTGGTAGCTTCACTTTACCTTTACCTGAAAGACTCAGGAAAAATGAAGGCTCTTTTCTCCATCAACCCAAGTGTTCCAGGCCTACATTACCTAGCACCAGCTGGAACATGAATGCAGACAAGGCCCCACCTTGGCATCTGCTTTCCTAGGGACAGGCTTTCTGGAAGCACTGTCACAAAGCTGAGCTGCAAAGTGGTCTCTAAGGGAGGAATGAAATGGCTTTGCATGGGAAAGAATGCCAAGCAACTCATCTGAAGAATGACATGGCAGAGTAATCCACCTTGGAATGAAAACACCATGCAGCAGCCCGGGGCTGGCTGGCTATTCAGCATGGAGCAGATGTGGGACATGCCAGGACAGCCTTGGGCTGATCCATTCTTTTAATACATAGAACTGCTCCTCTCTACCAGGACACACATCTCGAATACAAACAATGCCAAATAGAAAGTAACTTCTACAACTAAACAAAATGGCTCAACTGCTTCCCGGCGCCAGTGAATTTTCCTTCTCAGGCATAAAGAATACAAAAACTGCCTCTCTTAATAATTTCTTTCTTTCCACAATATTCGGACTCATAGCAACCAGTGCCACAGCAGAGAGATTGCAGTTTACCAACATGCTGCATACAGCTCTTGAGTTAAGTTTTAGTTTACAGGACACAGTCATTAAAAAAGAAATACATTAGGGAACATCCAGAATTTCAACAGAACGCAAACACATTTTCTTTGCCACAGTTACCACCCATACTGTTTTGGGGTTTTTTCCAAATAATTTTTGCAGGTCAAGGGGTGAGTGAAAATAGATCAGTCCTTCATGATTCACAATGGGGACTGAAGAGAAAAGGGACCTATAGCTTCCAGGGGCTCAAAGCAGCCTGGATTTCCTGCTTGTTGTTAGTCCACTTTAGGCTCTGGACTCCAGCTGTACAGCTTATAATCTTTTGTACTCTAAAAGGTATGTGCACAAGAGTTTGGTCCTCCATCCTGCTGCCCTTGCTGTAGCACAGCAATCTTCCATCTCTTGTCATGCTAGGAAGAAAGTTCAAACTCTGTGTTTACCAGCTCTAAACACCATTTTCTAAAGCTTTCCAGACAGCTCTGCAACACACATGCTCTCCACATAGGCTTTAACACTGAAATGCTGGGAGACTGGCAGTCACCCAAGCAATGTGGATTATCCAGGGACAGGAATTACCAAAATGGTTCCTGGTTTGCAGACACCAGTGAGGAGACTCCAGATTCCAAAATCAAAGATGGGTAACACTTTAATCACAGAGCAGAAATATAGCTAAGTGTTAAAATCTTCTTTCTGGAACATCAGTGGAGACATGGGGAAAAACAAACAAACAAACAAACAAACAAACTCCAGATTAATACATGTCCTTCCCACAGCAATGGCCAGTGGTTTTCTTGATTGTCACACAGAGCTCATAGCCTAGACTACCAACTGGACTACCATCAGCCCTCTAGGAAGAGGAGAAAGAGATCTTGCTCCAATAAATATTAGACCACTTATTAAGAAATAATTGCTCAAAGCAACAAATGTCATTATCTGATCTTCTGGACAAATTAAATGTGCATGTTCACTAGAATCACTTCTGGTTTCATTGTGGCACTGCAAATATTCTGAAGTACTTTTCTGAAGGCTTAAGGGCAAAAAAATGCAAAAAGTTGCTTTGATGTACTACCATCTGCTCTAGATATGGACTGCACACCCACTATTGAGAAATGCTGTCTGTATTGGACATCATCCATCTTGGAATATTCTTTGATGAATTTACTGGAGTATGTGGAAAGCTGTGATAGAGACAGCTTCACACTCCCAGATTTCTATAGCAATATACCTCAAAATGCTCACATCTATTTTTGCATGAAAATCCAGACTATTCCAGGCAAGAGAGAAGCGTTAAGCATTCACCAAAACAGAAGCAAGATCTGAATTACGCAAGGGGGCAGAAGCATTTGGATGCTTCTTCATAGAAAATGTATGCTAGCATCTGGGCTAACTGCAAAAGGATCATCTGAGCTTCCCCAACAGAAAGCTGTCATACATCTGGTGATGCAGCTATTCACAGCTTAAATATATACCAAGATTCAGCTCGCTGCCTCAAGCAAGAATTTCAGTTAGTCAAGCAGAGGCACAAGAGGCAAGAGTTAATGGCACACGCTACAGTTAAATAAAATGAGACCCATGTTTGTTCCCCTTGAATCTTTAAATTGATCAGACACAACAAAATCAATTGGCTTGGTCAATTAGGAGTTTGGATTAAAAACAAACAAACAAACAAAAAATAACAATCTGCTATGAAATATTTGAGATACTGCAGGTCAGTGGCATATGCCAGTGTATTGAAAGGATCACGACTGTAGTGCCTTGCAATCTGACCAGATGCAATCATGTCCCCTTGCAGCTGGAATGAAGCCATACCCTTCCCCACACTGATGAAGTACCTTGGTTTTACCCAACTGCCATTCTTTCTTGCTGCTGTCATAGGTCTGAAGAAAACCTGCACATACAGCTTTGCTGTTGTCTGAGAGGCTTGGCCTCTTCACAAGCATCTTGTACCTAAGAACAAAACAGAATCTCATCAGATTACAGATAACAGTAGCTGCCCCCTCCCTCTCTCTTCCCAATCTTTTAATTCTAATTATCCTCCTCCCATTAGTCCTTCTTCCTCTGAGACCTTCCTTCTTCATGTTTACCTTCCAATTTGGAAATTTCCATCCCCCAACCCTTATCTGTTCCTACCACACTGGCAATTATTGTTGCAATCCCACTAAAAGAATACAAACTCAACAAAATTTTTCAGTAAAGAACAACTGTCTTTTTGAAGCATGTGCTTTCATCAGACACAAGTTATTTTGTTCAGTATAGGGGCGGCATTTAGTGCTCCAAGAGACAAAGGAAGCAATGTTCAGTGTCCCTTCTAGCCTTAAACTTCAAAAAATCCTTTTGATGTTGTTTATTAAAAGAAATAATCACTCCTTCCAATATTAATCATCAACTGTACTGTCCATTAGAATTTTCTTCAGCTGCCTAAAGGTTTTAAGCACGGTATTTTCCTTTTACATATTATGACCAGCTGGATTTCACAGCATCACATTAGCTAATCTGTGGCAAAGCTACCAAGAAAAAAAAGACCAAAGACCATCTGGCTATTTTTCCATTCTGACTTATAGCCTTAAGGCAAGTCTCCAAAAGGTCTCCCAGATCAGTCTATGATATGAGCATTAAGGCCATGGTCAGAAAAACATCCCACAGATGATCCATAGCAGAAGAAGCAGTTAAAGAGGGAACAGTCATACAGAATTCTATACTTGGGGCTGCTCCAGCATACAGTACAGTGACAGCAATTACCTGCTGAGGAAGTCCTGGAAAAGGCGCCGTACAGGGAAACCCGCTCTGCGAACTTTCACTGTCTCCAGCATCCCTGAGTACCGGAGCTGGTTTAGCACCACATCTGGATTAAAGAGGTTCGGCGCCTAAACAGTGATCCAGAATCAAAACCAAATAAGCGAGGGGGTCACAGGCTGTCTATCTCTTTCACTGTAAAAAGCCAACCCTTTTGCCAAGCATACTTGGTCATGCCATGTAAAAAGGGGGATGTTTGGGTCAAGGGGAAGGCAACATCACAACACTGCACAATGCAGAATAAGGGACAAAAGGGAATTGGGCTGATTCAGGAAGGAAAAAAACAAGTTTGCAGACTGCACTTCCAGTGGGACTATGGTAGAAAAGCAAAGATACAAACTCCTAACACATACAGAGTGCAGAACCCTGACTCAGTTCTCTTTTCAGTTAAACTGGAGGCAAACTACAGAATTCTCTTCTGGCATAAATCCCCTAAGCAGCCTGTCCTCTGCCCTATCATTCATGGTTTCAAAACACACAAAGAAAAGGATCAGTTCAGAGCTCCCCACCCAATCTAGTTAGCTGCATGCTCTCCTGCCACAGCTCACAATACAAGCGAGAGCCAGCCTGTCCCTAAGCACTGTGACTTGATCATGATATGTCCACCTTCACTGCCAGGGATCTGCAGGAGACAGTGCCTACTGCACAAGCCCTTCACTCCAGAACAGATTTCTCTACAGGCACTATAAACAGGAGTGACTGCCTCTTCTATCACTGCTCTGGACTCTGCACAAGTCTCCAGGTTTCATAAGCACGGAAAGAAGTGGGAATGGCTATATCATCTCATATTCAGCATGCAGTCTTTCCATCTGATTACCAGGAGGAGGGTGTGTTATTCTCAAGCGTAAAATAACTAGAATGAAAAAGGAAGGTGGGGAGGAACTGCTCTTACCCTCAGTTTGAGGCACCTGCTAGGCATTTGTGTAAGGGCATGCCCATGCAGGCCTGTGTCACATGCACACATATGGCTGGGAGACAGACTTACCTTTTCTGTATTTGGTTTGATGCAGCGGATGAAAAATGGGTTGGAAGTACTAAGTGTGGCCATCAGGGAATGGAGAGAATCCTAAAGACCAGCAAGAGAGACCCAAACAATCAGTCACTACAGAAGAGAAAGGGGCTACATTTGATGCAATAATGTCTTCAAGCAGCCCTCTCAATCCCTGTCCTTTGCCTGCCAAAATTTCAATAACCCATGAGATTCCTTTCTGTCCGAACATACCCACAGTTTGCTCTTAAGGAAATTTATATGGCCATGCTCATCCTTGGAGCTGTATCACTTTTGTGAGTTAATTTTACAAGTCTTTCAAACTTTAAATATAGGAAAACAAAACAGTGAAATGAACAGAAGGTCTACAGACAATCTAATTGTCTACAGACAATTCACACTTGCAAGGTCCTCCTAGTAAGGTTTTATTGTAATTGTCACTACACCTGTAAAAATGTTGCCTAAAAGGACACATATACTTGGCTGAAACACCAAGCCAATATGAAAGATCAAAGAACCTCAAGAACTTCATATACTTATCAAAGTACCCTTTTCCTCTGCCACCCTGCTCAGTCTTATCATCTCACATTTTATACCAGACAGAAATCCTTGGGGCTGTGGCACTGTCTTTTTTTAGCACTGCTACATTCCTGCACATTTTCAGTGCTGGACACAAAACAAGGATGAATGACTCCTCTTGGCTGCCGGCCTTGCTTTACCCATCTGCTCCTCCCCAGAAGCCTGCTGCTCTCTTGGAAAACATCATACCCTGAACTGGGAACTGACAGTCGGTCTGCGCCTCTGGGTGCCCATCTTCAGTGTCTCTTCACTGCAACGACTGCAGACTCTTTCAAAAAGGTCATAGATGAAGTCCAGCCTAAGGGAGAAGAAAAGAATCAAAGATGCAAGATCCCTACCACCTGTGAGAAGATGGTTCTTATTGTCAGCTACTGCCCTGTCTCATTGAGAAACACCTCATTTTTTATGCCTGCTGTGCCAGAGCAGCTGCAGGAAGCAGTTCAGCTGGGCACTTCAGCAAGGAAATTAATACTTCCCATGTGGCTGCCCAGATCCTGTATGCCACACTCAGCTGCAAAGCCAGAAGCCCCATCTCACACTTTCAAGCAGCATATTACACAAAGGAAAATCTCCATTCTGCACTGGCTAGGACACCTCTCTTGAGCAAGGAGGGAATGCTCAAGGGACACCTCCCTTGAGCAAGCATACGGCCCCAGGCAAAACTACCTTGAAGGTATGCCAGCTAGACTGGTGCTGTCACGCCTCCCAGACTAGCTCTCATGATTAGCCCCCCATGACATGATCATGAAATTGGAAGCCCAGCTCTCCTGTGTCCAGCGGGGTTCTAGAGCTACCTTCTACATAGGTCAGTTCTGGGGAATCTTCCACCAGTTTGCCACTCCTGAGACATTGGTGCTGATTCCTACAAAGTTGCACAAAGTTCTTCAGAGCTGCTTGCACCAGTTTATTGTTTTGCTTGCTTCTGGCCCAACTTCTCTTCTTGGCACGTTGAAAAAGCCCTAGTCCTTCTATTATGCTGGACAATAACAACCACAATTCTGGCCTCAAGCCTCGTGCAAAATGTTCCTCAGATGGCACTGTCCGAGTAAGACAACCATGAGCAGCTCATAGTCTCAGCTCCCCCAGCTTGTTTCAAGGCTTCTCAGTGCATGCTCTGCAGCAGCTTCAGAGAAGAGGCAGTTCTGAAACAGTCTCATCAGGCTGGAGCCCAAAGGCAATACATGGACTGTGGTAAGGGGCACATGGTAGAGCTGCTGCTCAAAGGCTTGTAGGAACCTCTACATTATTAAATGCCTCCCTACCACTAGACCTCACTTCTGTTTCCCAGACCTTGCTCAAGATCCAAATCAGCTCATTTCTCTAAGGTCATGTTGCAGCACTGGGATATAACATTCGAGTCCATGCCCAGTCCCACAGCAACAGCTCAGTCTGGCTCAGGATAAGGACAGATGATTTCCACTAACAAGCAGCCTCTGTACAAAGGCTGGCAACGGACAGCATGGCAAAGAGCATTGGCTCATTCAGGGAAAACGTTGCCATTGTTGGTATAGGGAGGTAAGAGGAATAAGGAAAAGGAAAAGGGGAAGGGGAAGAGGAAGAGGAAGGGAGGGGGAAGGGGAAAGGCAAAGGCAAAAGGAAAGGGAAAGGCAAAGGGAAAAGGAAAGGAGGAGGGAAAAAACCAAATTGCCTGAAGGGACATCTGTCATGCTATTAAAGCTCTTTTTAAAACTGGGACAACATGAGTCCTGATTAAATCTATGCCTCATCTGACTTCTCCAGCTCTCCTTTCTTCTATCAGGACACTTCAGCACAAAGAGAAGAATGATTAAGAATGATGCCTGATGCCCTGGCAAAAGCAACTGCTTTCCTTGGTCTGGTTTATTCCATGAATGTGGCTTCGATCCGCCCAACAGATGTGGCCTCCTGACAAACATACCTGCTGTCTTTCAGCATGTTTAAAATGTCATCACGAAAGGTGTCTCTGTTCTTCTCCAGAAAGCCTCTCACATCATACAGCACCTGCAACACACAGTGCCGTGCAGATCACTAAGTCCTTCCACATTTACATGCCAATGAACGAGGCCTCCAGCAGAGCTACACAGTACACAGTAACACTGCAGGCATGTGCCAAGATCTGAATTTCTGGGGTCAAAGAGCTACAGAGTTCTGCAGTTACTGGCAAGAAAAGTGGCTTTTAGCCATCAGTTTAAAAAAACACAAAAAAAACCCTTCAGAAACAAGAGCCAAGTGAAACAGCGGCAAAGATTTGCCTGGCAGGAGAGGGTCTCTGGGGAAATCCTCTGCAAGGTGTGAGGTACTCTATTCACTTGAGGAGAGTGAAGAGAACGGCCACCCAGTGCCCCAACTTCTCAACCACAAGTGCTCAGCAGATTATTCTGGGAGGAGGTTAGCCCTTCTTTAATGTGCAGGTGTCCTCCCTTGACACACCTTAATCTGCTTCATATCTCTTCACAACAAAGAGCAACATTTAACCTTGAAGGCTCAGGAACCTTTTCCTTTTTGCAATAGGTATTCAGCCTTTCCTCCTCCTCCTCAAAAGTTGAATTTTCCTTGCGACTTTTCCTTTGCATTTTGTTTATTTGTGAATATCCAAGGAAAGACAACATGAGTAACAGAAGTAAGGAGTTTATCCCCCCAACAAAAAGTTACCTGAGAAACTGAAATATCCAAGTTGGAGAATATAGTACTGGAGAGCGACACACTATTTTAAGCCCATCATACTCGTTGTGCTCTGGTACGGGACACTAACTGTGTGGAAACACACAGCTCAGAGACATTCTTGGTTTCTGGAATCTAGAACTGAGGACCTCAAGTCCAGAAGATACCAAGCATCTCACAAACACATCACGAACACCTACCTCCCCTGCATAATGCCTTATGCCAAACTGATGGTCTGTCACCCGAGGCTTTACGTAGTAGGGGTTGCTCTGAAATGAAAGAAAAAGAAGTTGTCTTATAACGTTGGTATAAGAATAAATAGTCAGTCAGGAACTCTGCCATGACTATGACAAGGCTGGGATGGGCAAGGACCTTTGCTCTTGCAGAGCCCGACCACATCTGCTGCAGCTATCTGCAGCTACATTACAAATATGTTACTCAAATTTAAATGGAAATATCCAGCCCTTCAAGGCGTTTCTCATGTGAGCAAGGGCTTGCAGAATCAAGGCTGCGGAGGCATGCCATGGATGAAATGTCAGTTCTTGTGTGTCTGACACCTGAGGAGGCTGAGCTCCACACAAACCATGTGGCGCAGGACACAGGATCAGGATGCAGGGAAGATGGCAGCTTTGCATAACACCTCCACAGCTTTTCTTCATCAAAGGAAATAACATACCAATTTCCTGTCTTCCTCTATATTTTATCTTTTCTTGCACCTCTCGTCCCCTACATTCAATATTCAGTTTTCCTTTCTATTTTTCTTCTCTCATTTCCCCGCTCCTTTCTCTGTTCTGTGAAAACAATTTTAACTATTTAAGAGCAGCCGTGCTACTCTAGACCAACAATCTATCCAGCTAAGTATTCTGCCTCTAGCACTGACTATGTAGGGTAGAGTACAAACAAACCAAGTAAATCATACTTTCATCCTAATAGTCCCTCAAACTCTAATTATTTATATGAGGCCTGCCTAACGAGTAACCCCAAATGGATTTCTCTCTGAAATACTTGCTCATTCCACAAGTGAACCCATGCAGACTTCTTGCATCTGGAGTGTCCTTTCACAGGGAGTTCTCAACCAACTACATAAAGAACTAGAGCTGCTTGGATTTAAGGCTGGCTTCCATTAGTGCCATTAATCTTCTACAGGCCATGTGTGACTTTTAAACCCATCACACCCACCCAAGTCATCTTGTCTCCACACTGCAGGTCCTTTTGACACGGTTTTCTGCAGCACTGAAGCTGTCCCAGACCTGCTGTTTACCAGTTCTGCCAGAAGCTCTCCTTGAGTGGAGGGGCCCCATGGTGTACGTGGCTCAAAGTGAAGGTGATCCACAGACTATACAATGCCATAACCATGTTTTCTACTTTTACTGTTAGTCTCCTGGGAGCTTTTACTACTTCTTTGGTGGATTTTTATTACAGCTGAGCCCTGTGCTGGTATTTCCATGGAATTGCATCACAGCCTGTGTCTGGGTCTCACTCCTGAAGGGCAGCAGTCACTTCAGGGGCCATCATTTCAAAGGTGAAGTTGGGACTGTTTTCCTTCAGGCACAGCATTTTACATTTATCTACATTGCTTTTCATTTTCACTTTACAACACAGTCTCATGAGGCCCCTCTCAGCTCAGCCTTGCCCTGTGAGTCAGCAGAAAACCTCCGTGTTTGTAGGAGACAGTATCTTACAAGCCTCCTCTGACTGAGGTAACTGACCATTTACATTCTGTGAATTTACACAATTGTGAAATCGGAACTATAGGCCTATAGTTTCCTACAATACTTTCTAAAAATTAACATAATTCCCCACCTTCTCAGACAAAAGTATTAAGGAAATTTTAAGTAACATGTTGCATGATGCTGTTTGTAATTCAGCTCTTTCATCTTCAAGATCTTTTAGCAGTATTTAGCAGGTGGACAGCTTCTGATGCTGATATTTTGTTAGTGCTACGGAAATATTTTCATGTGTTTTTTTCTTTTCACATTGATCCCACTTCATTGCTCTTCCCTTCCCCCCATACAGTCATACTTTGCCAACCACAAACTTCCCTGTCTTCCACTCCAAACATGACTGCTACTGGATCTCTCCTTGGCATCCTACCCCTCTCCACCAAGCCCTTATATTTCACCCATGCTTACAACACTTTTGGTTCCTTCTGCTATCTTCCCTATTGCTCCTTTCTCCAGTCATTTCAGAGGTCATATTCTCTTAAATCCCAGCTTTTTGCTTTTTCCTCCTTAAGACTACAGCATTCCACAGAAAATACAGAGAAGAGGGCTTGTTCTCGTCAGGCTTCCCAGCAATGCTGGCTGGATGTCTTCCAATGCTCTTCCAGCCAGCACTAGAGACCTTAACTGGTATAAAAAAACGCTTTTGCCTTCAGCAAATGCAAATCCTAGAGCACTCTCCGCTGTTCCTCCCTGCTCTTATAACTCAGCCTCTTCCATCCCTTGAAAGCTTCCTAGGGTTCCACGTTAACTGTTATTGCCTCAAAGCAGACAGAGGTGACACTATGAACAGCTTAATGAAAAGGCTACTCGATGCACAGAAATCACCAAAAACAGCAACCAAAATGTAGTGGGGCATAAAGGAATGCAAAATAATACTGGCAGTCTCATGCTGCTGTACAATAAACCACAGGTACCTTCTTACCAAGGGAACTGCATTCTGGTCTGATTATTTATCTCAGAAAAGAATAGAGAAAAAAATATGTAGACAAATTCAGAAATGAACAGCAGAAGGAAAGAGGAGCTTTGAAATGTCTCCATTTGGAGACAAACTGAAGAGTTTGGAACAGTTAAGAAAGAAAATTCATAATAAGTGAAATAAACATTAAAAATATTAATAAATTCTATATTAAGAAATACCAACAACAATTCAAAATAAAAAAGAAGGAAAATCAGGCATTCTCACATTTCTTGACCTATAAGACAAGGCAAAACCACAGCAGACTACATTGAAGACCTTGATTTAAGCCTAAATAAAGTAAATAGTTCCTCAAAGCTGTAAGTAGCTAACCAAAAGTCATTGCTATTGCTTCTGACTTGAAGTCATGAGTATTACTAGCAGAGTTACAATGCAAATATGAAAAATGAGAATATCTGCATCTATGCCAATTAAAAAATATCAGATAAAGGATACAGATTTGTATGTTTTCAGGCTTGAATGAAGCCCGAATTAGAAAACTAGAAAATGTATTTGCTGACAATGTTCTTACCAAAGTAGTTAATTATTCTGTAAGTCCATGCTACAGGCTTTAATTTGCTTTGTTTTCAGTCTATTTACTATTTAGAACAAAGTGTTGGCTGTACCAGAGACATGGTAAGGGATTGCTACTGTGATCTCAGTGGGGTTTCTGTGTCCCCAGGATAGCTTTCTGACCTGCACGAAAAAGCCGTTCCACTACTGTGTCCAGAACACAAGAAAGAGGATGAAAGAATTTAATTAATTAGGAACAATAAGAGAGCTTTCATTAAAAGTCATGAGGCAAAAGCCGTCCCCAGCCCCAGGAGACAGATTTGACATGCTCTGGAGCAGACTGCTGTGAGTCAGCTGGCAGGAGAAACCCAAACACACTGTGCAGCCACATCCTGTGCCTGGGGTGCTGCCTCGTGTCCCGTCGCAGACCAGCAGAACCTGACTCCATCCCATGCTGCAAATTCAAAGCTTCTCTGCCCACAACCTGTGGAATGCACACTCCCTCTTCTCTATGTGCACAGGAGACCATTCTCAGGTTGCTTTACATATTACTGTTGTTCACTGCAGCTTTATTAAACACTCGCAGGTTCAGGCCTAAAGCACTTTACATTTCCTGCACAAAGAACATATTTTACATCAACAAAACCTTCACTTTAGGTTTTGAAATGCTGATGGGGCTAACATACTGATCATTTGCCTGCCAGGTTATTTTCTTACTTACCATATGCTGGCTGTGAAGTTTTTCCAGAAGGGTGTTGTCTGTGCCTTTGGGGAATCGACTCTCTTCATTCACCAAAGCCAGTAAACCTAGTTTCTACAACAGAACGAGACAAGCTTTTACAGTCAGCAAAAGCTTTAACTACATAGCACCAAGCCAAGAACTGGAGATCTGAACAGACCATTGAGCAATAACCCTTGAGTTATACCCAGCAAAACTCAAACTGAAAGCAGAATTCTGGACAGTTAATGCATTCAGCAAGCAGAACATAAGTGGGAATTAATTTATAAAAAATTCACATTAAGGTTTTACTTGAATGTTAATCCCTGTCTAAAACATGACAGCCTTCCTAAGCTTACTCTCAACAATAAGCCAAGATCTGCTTTCTTGAGCTGGGACTAAGGGTAGTATAACTCATACTTTTGCCAAGTCACTATAGGAAGAGAATGTCAGCAACGATCTGCTTTTAAAACCAAGAAATGCCAGGGAACTCAAGACAATCAGCAGTCCCCACTGATCCCTAGAAACTGTCACAGGGAACTGCTTACCTTCTCAATAAGGTCCAGGCACTCTGCATTATCCATCCAGTCAATGGCTTCCCAGTTTATCCCTTCCCTGACAGTCAAGAACAAACAGAACAAAGTTGTGAAACAGAAGATCCAATGTCCTGGGGTGTAGGAGAGCAGAAGTAACCGAGCCTGGCAGCTGTCCCAGGACTTTAGGGTGAATTGCAGGAATTAGGCTTTGCCATGCCTGGGGAAAATGAGCAGGGGACAAAATGCACTGCTAACACATGGAGATGGAAATAAGAGACAGCCTTTCTTATCCATACCAGTGACTTAGACTGATGCCTTTGTTATAGTCATTGAGCAAATTTCACATGAATTTTAAGACTGTGCTCTTTCTGGAGTGATGGGCATCAGCCTACACAGTGGTGATGAGGGACAGTTTGCTGCACAGCTTCAAGAGTCAGCTGCTGACCCACCAATCTGGAAAGCAGGCCTGAAGAACACCTGCCAGAAGACTGAACCACAGTTCACAGATCCACCAGGAGAAGAGACTGGAGAGAGTTTTCAGGGAGAGTTTTGAAGATTATGACACAAATAAGCTTTGGCCTGACATGCAGGGAGCCTAGAGGGTGGCCCTGCTTCTTTCAGAACAGGAGCTGATGTAGGTACAGCAGCACAATAATGTGCTTTGAAAATCACCCATGACATTCCATAAATCTGCTGAATGTGTTTTTCCGCCTTACCATCTTCTTATACTTCCATAATACAGGAGATGTCTGTTTTCAGAATTCAGAGTAGCCTAGGATAACTCTTAAGAATACAAGGAAGACTAGAGGCTATGTGTGAAGCTTCTTACTGACGTTCTGATACAGACCCCTTTCAGGTGGAGACTAACATTTTGAAGATAGTGGAGCTGCTGCCTCCGAATGCTTCAGCCCAGGCTTCATACTTTAAGGTTCAAAGCACCAATGTGAGATGCATGAATCCACTTACTAAGCCTGAGGAAGCAGAGCTTATATGGTGAAAGATGAGCTTTAAGTGCATTGCCTTAGAACAATTTGATATGTAGTCAATAAAACATCATCTCATTCTTTCAAAAGTTCAGCCATAGAACTTAAACTTCTATGCAACCACCAGGAAAGAATCATTTGCCATGATGGTACCATTTTTAATATGAGATTCCTGCAATGGTGGAACTGGCCTGAGAAGTGAGCCCATAAATAGCCTTGCAATTTTGTAATCTTTAGAATTTAATGAATTGACTATTCAACTGTCTCCCTTTACAAGCCTGCTCTCATTTGCCCTCACTGACCCTATTCAATTCCTTCATTCACAAACATAAAGGCTTTTGTTTCAGTACAACAACTGAAGTATTTGTCTAGCAGCCTTCTCTAGAAGCAGAAATACTCTAGAACATCACAGGTACTTCACAAAATACAAGCCAATATGAAGCCCACAGAAGAGGAAAAAGCTGTGCAGAAGGCCCCAAGCTCAGGAAACAGCCTGATGTAAATCTTGCTGAGGAAAAGAGTCCTTTTCACAGTATAGGAATCTCTAGGACACAAAGAGCTGTGAAATATCTCTAATTGTCTACCTTTAGGGAATTTACTTTTTGTACACCAAGATTCCATCTGCAATACATCACCACTGCCATACGTAAATCATTACCAAAGTCAGTAATACACCCAGTGACCACGTACTCTAATGGGTTAAAGCCCAGGAACTTTCCATTCAGCTGAGAGACAGAAGGAAATCTGGAGTTTCTAAACTTTACAATGAAGAATGCTTTTTCCTGGAGGTACAAGTGACTTACACTGGCAAAGCACATGGACAATGCTTAACAAGACACGTCTACTGTCAGGGCTGTGCTAAGGCTCAGCTGTCTCTTCTGCTTCAGTGGTAGGGACTGAGCAGCACAGGAGGAATGATGTCCTCCTTCCTACTACCCATGAAAGCAACGGGGGCCCGCTTCCACTGTTTGTCACCTGTTGTACTCCAGCTGCTCCAAGGAGAAGATGTGTTTGTTGAAATATTCCTGGAGTTTCTCGTTTGCATAGTTAATGTTAAACTGCTCAAAACGATTCACCTGCGAGAATAAACAATTATAAAATTTTACACTCTTGTTCCTGAGCTCTAAAAAAATCTATATGAGCAACAGGGAAGGTGCCAGGCCTGGAGTAAAGCCAGAGAACATAGTGGTGTCAGGTGGATATGAGAAGGACAGTATGGAGAGGTCCACTACGAGAACAGCTTTTGTAGCACCTGCAAGGTTAATTCAGTAAACCTAATTCACAGTAAAGCATGCTAAAGACAATTATGTTTCTCTTCTTGGAAGAAAGAAATAATTTCCCTAACTGTTAGGTCACCAGGCTTTCTCTTCTGTGAAATATCTGAGCAGTCACTCTATGACTGTTCAATATACACCCCCCACCAGCTGTAGTTAGAAGCGTTACATGCAGGATTTTCCACACAATGCAAAACAGATGTAAACAATGTATATGTAGGATTTGGATATTTAGTTTGCATACAAATCAAAACCGCAGTATTATCTATCACAGCAGATCTGCTTAGGGTCTGTATCACAAACCAGACCTTGAACATTGGCCTATATGAATATGGCTGGCAGAAATGAGCAGCTAAATATATCTTTCTGCTTTCAGGGGAAAGTGGCAGGGTGGAGATTCCAGAATGCCCTATGCTATCCTTACCAGGATGCAAACCCACCAAAGTTTCTTCCAATATGCATCAACATCTCCAAAACCAACCCACCCCACAAAAATCAAAATCCTGACCTGAAAGTTCTCGAAGCCAAAGATATCCAGGATGCCCACAGACTTAAAGTTTTCCTTGCCTTTGATCTTTGTATTAATCTTGCTAATGAGCCATGAAAAACACTGGGAATAGAGTGCCATAGAGAGGGAGTCCCTGGAGTCAGCTGCCTGTAAATACAGAGAGAAAAAATGAGTCACAAAGAGAATAGAAGGCATAAGGGCCACACGAATCTCTATGGGACTTCAGGTTCCTCCACTCCTCTAGGTTTCTTAGCCTCTGTACTGGCTGTGCACAGTGCAATATTTATTTGTAACAAGTTTTCAAGTAGCCAGCCACACACAGACAAGCCATAATTTTTGGGTAACTGCACTTGAGAGGGTGAAGGAAGTAACAAAATCAGTGACATTTTTTGGAACAAGTGTTGGGACAGGGAAAATACCTGACAACTAAGTCCACAGCAGTAACTTTTATCACCTGAGCCCATATTTGTGGTGACAGGCAAGGTAACTCTGTTCAGTACTCCTAGCAGAGCTGTCAAATGGGTATCTGCTCAGTTTTCAAAAAACTGGTAGGGCAGGATTTAATAGAATATTCTGTCACCAAGTTACCCTCCAAAATTCCCTTTCCAAAATGTTCCTGCAGACAGCATTATCCCACTGGAATCCAGTTAGGCTGGCCAACAGCCAGGACACATGCCCCAGAAGTTCATAGGCTGAAACTTTCCTGCAGTTGACCCAACATCCCATGCAGATATCATAACCAAGTGTCATATGTGGGAAAAATAACTTAAATTGTGATCATGAACAGGCAGTAGATAATTGGGTGTAAGCGTGTGGATGAACATCCAAAATCAAACATTTGGTATCTCAAGCAAAAGCCTGCTACCTGATAGCTGCACCAGGAATGGGCTGGTTGCATTATTTTGATAACACTTGGACAAACAAAAGTGGCACACCTTAAATCCTCCAATTAATAAAGAGACACGAGACAGAAGCACAAATTGGGAGTCTGACCATGTGCTGTCACTCTGCACATACTCTATTTAGAAGAGGAAAACAGAGTTTAGGGTTCTGGAAAGCAGAGAAGGCCAAAAATAAGGGCCCCTAACAAGGAGACACAATCTCAGAGGACAGAAAAAGGAGCCGGGAGAGAAGACAGCAAAGATCATGACTGGAAGAAAGATGCTGGAAGTGGAGAAAGATCCTGGTGATTGGAGACATGGAGATAAATGTCAGGGCATGTCCAAGGACCTTGGCTGGTAGTACCTGAGACTGATAACTGCAACTGCACAATATAAACCCAGAAAAGCTTTTGCCCAACCCATCTGGACAAGCTGCAAACTCCCAACTGGGAAAAGAAGTTGACATCTAGAGAATTCCAGAGAATATAACGCTGAGGGGTGAGCAAGCCAATACATGAAATAATCAAGTAGGATGAAAGCCATTATCTTGTCATTTCATAAATAAACCTCAGTAAATAGATTGCAGGTTGCTCCCCCTGTCCCGACTAGGACACCAGCAGGGCAATTCCTTCAGTAGGCCAGACCAGCATTGACAGGTCTTCTAAACGCACCTCTTCCCCCTTCAGTTTCACAACCCTAAATAAG